>NC_046659.1:135286918-135298250 GCF_010883055.1 Belonocnema kinseyi | reverse complement strand
CCCCCCCCCCTTCCCCCTTCCTTTTCATCCTTCCTTCCATAGACACGCACTGTTTTCGTCCGACCCAATCCCTAATAAACCGGGTCAAGAACAACAGAAGAAAATTGACATGTTGTATACTATTAGTTCTAATTGAATCATGAGGTTAAAAATTTAATTATTTCATATTGTCAATAGTATCCATATAGAACTGGATGATATATTTTTTAATGTAGCTCTTCAGTAACTTAGAAGTACGGTTGATAAATCCAAATTTCCAATTCCGAAAAATATGGTGAAATAACAAAGCATTCTTTGTGAGGTTCAAATACTTTAGGATCTATGAAACCTGATTGAATTCTTTAAAGTACCATAAAATGTTGAAAAACCTTAAAATTATGAAAGCCTTTATAAATCCTTCTAAATTATTTAAGTTTTACGAAAATGCCTTTAAATCGTAAAATATCCTAAAATATTTTGAATTATTTGAAATCCCTTTAAACTATTGAAATAAATTACAAACGGTGCAATCTTTTAGAATTCCCTAAAATATTCCAAATCCTTTGATATCTTTAAAGATCCTTTAAAACTTTTTAGAGTCCTTGAAAAGGCTTGGAAGTTCTTTAAAATATCCTCAAATATTTTTAATCCTTTCATGCCTCATTGATTTACTGAAATCAATTACAAATTTTTAGTAATATTTGTAATTAATCTTAATATTTTCAAATCCTTGAAAATATTTTAAAATAATTTACATTGCTTAAACTACATTGTCCTTAGGATCAATAAAATTAAAACTATTTAAAAAAATTATTAGACTAAGTGGAATTAAGTTAATTTCTATAGTTACAAAAAATTTCAAAGAATTCAAAGAATTTAGAATAAAGTAAGAAGAATTTAGGGTGAATTCCAAAAAATAATTTAAAAGCTTTACAAATAATTGAAAGCCTACAAATCGCATTAAAGTAGTAGAATTTTTTATAATATCATTATTAAATTTTTGAAGTCTCTGCAAATTTATAATTAACCCATAAGTTTAATTATTGAAACAGTAGTTAAATAGTGTACAAAAAGGACCAAATATTCAAAATTGGGTACTTTAGGGACGTCAGCTAAATATAGGGTGCAATAGAGGATATAGTGAGCAGTATGTGAGGCCTGGAATCCCTCATGTTAGAGTTTTAACATAAGCCGAATTTCGCACAACTGTGACAGCAGCAATTTTCTGCAATGGTGCAGGAAATATTACTCTAATATTAATCTTTTATTCGGCGTGGTAGAAATACTTTCTCAGTCAGGTAAAACCAACGGAAGATGATCCAGAATCACAAAACCATATGAAACCATATGAAGTAGAAGAACATCCAAGGGAGTCACAATTAAATCACTGTCAAGAAAATGAAATAATTTCTTGAAATGAGAATTCACGAAGCTAGAAAATGTTACGGTAAAAATACTTATAAATAAAAGAGATTAAATTTAAGGTGAAGCAGCTTTAAACGCTTTTAAAGAACAATGTCCTCATCTCGAAAGCTAAAACACTTGAAAAGGAGCGACTAAAATAATTTTTTAACACAATTTTGTACGCTGTATTGCTTAAAGAAATTCCTCTATAATTTTCATGCTTCTTCCTAGCCACTTTTGAATACAGTGGTACGATCAAACCCTCCCTCCACACTTTTGATTATCGCTCCCACCTCGATACTTTTTTCACTCTCCCCTTCCGCCTCCTCCTTACAACTCGTGTGCTAAACAGCCTAGCTTCATTCTCTACTTCTTCCACCCCGGCTGCCTTAGAACTTTTCAACTCCCTTGTCTGCTTCTTCTCATTTCTGCGTACTGTTCATTTTCCACAGTTCCTTCTTTTCAATTCGTGTATTTCCTTTTCACCTTTTTCTTCATCATTTTACATTAAATGACGCATCATAGCTTTATCATTAATTTCTGCTTCTTTCTGCATACCTTCTTTTGCACACATACTTTCACTTTTTCTTTTAGATCCTCCCATGGCTCTGCCCCTGTCTCCCCCTCAAAGCATAACTTGCTCAAATGGTGCTGATACTTCTCTATCGCCTCCCTTGTTTATGATACCCTTTCCTTGAACGAACCTTTTTCCCCACTCCGCCTTCTGCCACATCCTTCACCTTTTATCCACAAACGTAAACGCTGAGGATTTGTTTTCACCTTCCCTTCCACTGCGAATTTTTCTGTATCATCCCACCCCTGCACATTCATAATCACATAGTTTGTCAGTGATGCCCTCATATTACTCACATACGCGTACTCTTCTTCTTCGTCTCCTGTCACTATACCATCCGCCACCGCCCAGCCTCTATCCTCCACCAAGTACTATATAATCCACCCGTCTTTATTTGTTATATTAATCTTCGATTTCCATTCGAAGCTCTTCCCTTCACGGTACAGGCCCGCTTTCTGCCAAATTCTCACATTGAAGTCACTAATCCGTACCACTATACCCTTCCTTCTTTTCCTAGTAAGTTTTTCACCCTTTCATTAACCATGTCTATCCCATCCTTATTGTACATTCACAAATGTATACGTTTCCCCTCTTATGTCTACCTAGGCAAATTTTGCTCTATTCTATCATATCGCCGCTCTTCCTTAACTCCTATTCCTTCTAGCCATATCGTTTAGTATTATCTGCAGATCCCTTTCTTTCATTATCTAAACTTTATCGATAAAGACCTTATTATCTTTCATCCTATTTTTGTGTCGCATTGTCCCAATTTTTCTTCCCAGCTCTCCAATTCTGTAACCGCTATTTTATTCTCCTTTTTTTTATCCAATCTAACTTTTCTACCTTGCCTTTAACCCACACTATGCTCCACAGCAGCGTTTCCACCTCCTCCCTTTGTTTCCTTCTCTTCAGCTTAAATCATCGTATTGTAATATTATTTCTCCTATCAGCCTTCTCTCTTCTGGCCAAGCCTTCTCTCCCTGGCCGAACTTTCCTTCGTTTCATTTATACGATCTGCCACTTTTTCTTTTATCATATTCTCCACCCACTCTCAAATACCTTTCTTCGCGCCCTCCCCCTGTTAGCTACTTTCATTTCCAGCCTGCATTTCACCTGCTCAAGCCTTTCTTCGCCATTTTCTTTCACACTCTAATCTCGTCTCCATGTTGCTCCATCTTATCCTCTTGTTGCTTTGTTAGCTACACCACCTTCCTCTGCAATTCTCTTACTTTCTTTCTCAGCTCTTTTAACTCTTTCTCCTATTTATCATCTCTTACCCTCAAGTCCTCCCTTCTTTTTTTCATCTTCTCCATAGCCCCCTTCCCTCATCCTTCCCTCAAACATCGGAACTCGCTTATCAGTACCCGGAGATCCTCTTTCTTTACCTGCCTATCCATTTTAGGACCTATTTGCTTTCTTTTTTTCTTTCCAAGAGATCATCCCTCACACTTGTGCTAGATGCTCGCTCCCTGGCCTCCTCGCTTCCTTTGTTTCGCTTTTTTTCTTTCCCTGACGCGCCTCTGGACACCGGGCCACGCACACTTGGCCATCATGGCCTGCTAAAAATTTCCTTCACGTCGAATTCACCTTAAGCACTGCCGGTACTCTCGCTGACCAGCTCCCACTATAACGTCGGTATCAGTGACCTATCTATGCAAAGAGTACCTACCGCAACCAACAGATATCTCTCAAGAACTGTGTCACTTACCGCCCCAAAGTTTCTGTTTTCTTTGCTCTATTCCTCCCCTCACAGTCACTGCACACACATTTTTCTCTCCCGTGAAATGCCCCAGTACTACGAGAAATAGTCTTATCCACCATAAAGGCTAAAATTCCCGACCACGAAACTACCCCACTGTCTTGCCAACCTAATCTCACCTCCTAGGCTTCTGCCCTCGCTCTCCACCCTCACCTTTGACACAAACTGCGTGAAATATTCTCGCCACCTGTCACCGCATACTTTCTCACTACCGCCACCAACATGCAAATCCTTGTTGTTATAATTAAAACTACATTTAAAAAATAAGAAATTTACTTAATTGTAAGTTAGGAAGGATGAACAGAAATTAACCGTTTACAGATACATGAAGAAAGCGTACGTAATGAACGTTGACAAACAATGGACGTGTCTTCATTAAAACTACTGATGAGGAAGCGCAAAAATAAGTTTAAATTAAAAGTGAGAAGTTTTGTACCAAAAAAATGAAATTATTTTATAATACTTTGTTAAATTTTATTAATATTTGTAATTTTAGTGTTTAAGTTAACTGAAATCTTGCCAAAATATTTTGAATAAATGCTGTCATCATATTGTCAATTAATCCTCAGGATTAATTAAATAAAAACTTTAAAAGTATTTCAGAAGTCCATTAAAGTAAGTTGAAATGAGTAAATTTAGAATAATTTAAGTGAAATTGAAAAATGTTAAAGAATCCTAAAGAATGAAAAAAGGCAGAATAAATTAATGAGTATTCAGGGTAAATTTCAAAAAATTAATTTAAAATATCTCTAAATCTCAGAAACACTACAAAATACTTTACCCCTTTTAAATAAATTCTTTGAAATCCACTAAATTAACAAATCTGCACAACTTTCATAAGTGCAATTACTCGAAAAATATTTTTTAACTTACCTGGTTAAAAAAATTATTTTTTTAACCAGGTCTACAAAAATCTTATTTTAGATGATGACATATGTGAAATTCAGTCTATGCAATAGTATTTTCATTAATCCTTTTTTCTTTTTCCCTTTCTTCTTCTTTTAAAAATTTTCAGGTCGGATTCGATTTTGGACTTTTACTCTTGACCATTTGGTTATTCATTTTTCGACTAAAACAAAAAAAAAGTTAATTGGTAAATAAACATCATTTCGAAGAAAAATTGTTTTATCTAAATGGATAACATTTAAGTAAACAAGGAAATTTGAATCTAACTTGCAAGCACGTCGAGTGAAAACGCCGGTATAAAACTAACCTAAATCTGTCACACAAAATTCAGGAAAGTAACAAGTAGTAATTAGGTACTCCAGGTAATGGGGACCAAATCCAAGACTCCAAAATTTCTGCACGCTGAGGACTAAACAATGATATCAATTGTATAGGACAAAAGTTAATTTTTTTATTTTTGTAATTAAATAGTTTCATAATAATAAGGAAATTATATATAACTATACTTATGATGAAGCATCACTATTGCTAACGTTAGAAAACAAAATTATGTCTTGTCCGATATGGATTCTTAGTTCAGAGAAAGAAAAAAATTTTCCTCAAGATGATTAATCGTGACTGTCGAGTTTCTAAATAACCCCCCCCCCCCCCCCCAACTATGAAATAAGATAACATTATTTTTCTATCTGTCACTCCAAAAATTTCAGTTAGGCATTATAAAATTACATTTTATGCATTTCCCAATCATTATTTATTATAAATATTGAATTTGAATATTTATATATTTTAAAATGTGCGCACCGAAAACAGCCAATCGGGTTGCCAACGCCACATAAGCGTCTTTAAAAAAGTTCCGAATTTCGGAGGACTGCAGCGGTTACGTTGATGGATGTTACGTCAATAGAAAGCACCGAAAAAAGTTTTCCGGAAGCTTTAAAGTAAAATGAAATAAAAAATCCTTAAGCGATTTATTTTCTGTTGCTCCAACACAATTTTCAAAATTACCCATTGTTTAAGGTTAAGCATTTCGTAAGGCATCCCATTATCGCTAAAATCCAGCTATTTACTTTAATCTGTTAAAATTTTTGTCAAAATCCAAACCCTAAGCAAAATTGAAAGGCAAAGTTAGGAACGGTTAGGAAATAGCGAAAATATTCGAAGTAAGTAATTGGCTTTCATGAATGTATTATTAAAAAAATCGTTGTAATTGTATTCTTTGTCACGAATCTATTTCTTTCAGATTCTGTCTTGCCTTATGTACTTTCGAAAAATGTAATCCTCTGTTACTTGTTGCAGATTTAAGTTCACAGTTTGACTGCTTACCAAATGGCGCTCCTATTTCTGGTGTTTATAATATCAGAAATTTTGATTCTCCTGAAAGAAGTCCTGATGACAAATCTCCTCCTCCTTCTTCTTCTACGAGGGTCAGGTCCAGGTCTCCACATGCTGTACCTAATTCTCTAGACAGTTCTTCTTCAAGCTCTCCTAATTTTGCCGTGCACAAGGTTCAAAATACGAGATTGATGGTTCCACCTACCAGGCTGCCTTCTGCTCACAAATATGGACTTGGACTTGAACATTTCAACTTCATCAGGCTCACTTCCCGCAAAAATGCGGACCGAGTATTTGAACTTCGAAGATACACTTTTCCGGCTCATTCACCATTGAGATTGAAATTAGGAAATATGACAAATCAGCCTATGCCTACCGAAGAACAAATTGTTATATCAACATCCGATGATGATGTTTTTGCAATATTGGAGACTAATAATGCCCTGGCTGGAATGTATGTGCAACATAATAAACGGGTAAAAATAAACATGAAAAGCGGTAAAATTAGCTTATTGACCCCGGAAGAAATGAATGAAACTCCGGTAGGTACTCAACGCCCAATCACCAAACATTTTCATGTTAAAAGTTTTAAAGACGTGTAAAGCGCAAACCTCCATGCCATTAATTCAATTTTTTTGATACTGTAAAACTAAAAAAGAAATCGTTTGTGATCTAAATTTGATAAAAATGTTGTGAAAAACATGTAATTGTGAATGACTATAAAATCTAAATATATTACAGCAAATTGAATATTTTTAATTTGACATGTGATTAAATAATATTATCAGCCTTTTTGTCGAACTGGGTTTTTTTTCTTTGTCTGAAAAAGGGTTATGGTCTTTATTTCAAACAGTGCCAGCTCTCCTTCGTTTAAGTCGCATAAATGTTTATTGATTGAAAATCAACCAACGCAAATTGAACTAATGTCCCCTATTTAAAAAAAAATAACCTGAAGGTTTAAGTAGAGGTGGAATCGAAGAGATCTCAGAATATTTCCAAAATTGACAAATATTTTTCGGGATTCTTAAAGCATTTTATAAGACTTCCAAAAGGTTAGAAAAAATGGAAGCAATTTTCAAGACTTCAAAGATTTAAAAAACATCCAAGAAGGCTTATTCAGTTATAAACAATGTTCTGAAAATTGGAAAGGGGTATTTATATTACTTTTAAATTTCAAGGACCATAGAGCTTAAATCAGAAAATATTATTTTTTAAACAATATTATATTAGACGCAATAAGTAGCTTGAGGAAATTAATGAAAAATATATTTTCTAGTGAAATTTTGTATGAGGCAATAACAATAAAAATTAAAAGCTTTGACTCAACTTCTGGATTAATTATTACTATTAACCAAATCAAAATGAGTTTTTAAAAATTTTATATAATATTTGTTACTGAATAATACAAAATCAAGAGTTTCTGACAAATTTCCGTAAAGAAATATTACGTTTTGCGCGACAGTCATCTGAAGGTTGATAAGTTGTTAGCAATGACATCACTCGTTTAATTTTTTCAGTTTCTTTCGTGTACGGACTGATAAGACACAAATATTCCACAATAACAAGCCCAAATTATATAGAACTTATGAGATAAGAACTATGTATTATATGTTGTAATAAGACACTGGAATAATAATTTGTTACACCATTTGAAAAATGTAACATTAGTAAAGTAATCAGCTTTTTATGGGTTTCGAAAAATGAAGATCATATGCATTCTTTCCCTATCATTTGCAGTCATCATTAATTCTATTGGTGAATATATTAGTTTATCATAAATATATGTATGTTTTGAAAAGGTTTTTATGTTAGCGCAAATAATAATTCGATAGTCTTAATCCGCATTATATCCGTGTGGACCTGTTTTATTGACGCACACAAATTTTTCTGTTCGCAAGCCAGATACGGAAAACTTATCTGGACAAAAGTTGTTCAGCACAATATGGGCCACCTGATTGTACTTATAACTGCAGAATACATTTTGTTTTAACTTTTAATAATTTATGGGCGAAACAATGAGTAAAGAGCGAGTTGACCGTAAATTCCCTTATAAATTTTTTTTTTCATAAAATCATTTTATCGGGATTTACCTGCTTTTGATAAATGCTAATCAATCAGCTTTTTTAACATTTTCGCACTATACTGTTTTATTTTTTTATGTAAATATTTTATTAGCGTTGTTTCTCTCAATCTGTCTCTTTACCCAATTGCAATTAGATTTAGAAAATAAAATTTACCGTAAGTCACAACTTTGAGATTTGTTAATGCATTAAAATCTAGCGAATTTTTTAAGAATCCTTAAGTACTAGAACCTCGAAATTTTCTGTTCCACATATAATGGGTTTATCAGACACAAACAAATTTCAAAGGGAAATATCTCCGATGTAAACAGATATATATCCATAATTTTTTCATATCTTTGCCCAGAATTTCTAAAAAATAAATATTGTAAAAATAATTCTGAAAATTAATTGCGTGTAATAAAAATTTTGAATAAAGCTTTAATATCTCTAAAGCAGCCGGTTATGCGAACTAGAAGATGGTATTTGTAGACATGGTACATCATGCTAAGCAACAAAAAAATGGTTGAAATCTTGGAGGAAAATATCAGGCTGTGTAGCACTGGTACGATGAGTAGTAGAGAATGAGAAACTCCAGTAGATCTTATAGGAATCATTCTACATAAAGCACTCGAGTTCCCTCTAGGCGCAGGACAATACGCGGATTAAAATAACACAATAAAATTACCAAGAATGCTAAAATAATACTTTTAGAGCCGCATTGTGTCTCTTTATCTACTCGTAGCATGATAGGCCATGTGTCGTATCGCTAAAAGAATATGGTGGACCAAGTTCCTCTGCGGCCCAATCTGCGGCATGGTATAGAAGCGCCGCAGCATCGAATTCACGTTGATGTACGTGTCGCATAAAAGAATCGATGCCATTGAGAAACTCAGCAGGCTTTATCTAAAACCGCCCTTCGATAAAGACGCTCCATACTTAGAAAACCTCTACCCCTGTTATCCCGACCGAAGAGTACTCGAAGTACGAAATATGTAGGATTATAACTTTCATGGATTTTCATAATCTTCATCTTTCTTCGTTGATGTTGCTTTAATTCATAAAAGTTTCATTCTACTCTAACAAATTTGAACTTATTTTTTTTCTAAAATATATCCTTGGATGAACTTAGTTTTTCGTCATAGCCACGAAAGAAGTCTAGTTACTGATAAGATGAGCTACAATCTGCTACTTCATAAGTTTTGAGTTGATTGTTTTCTGATGGTGGAGTATGTTTTTTACAATGCGACAGTTCTTTAATAAACCTGCCTTCACAATACTTACGCTATACATATGGATTTTTGTTGTACAGGTTAAAGGAAAATTTCAGGTGAGTGGATAAGCAATGTCGATGATTTAGACTATGTCACCTTTTTCTTCTTGCATCACGATGTCAGGACGATTGGCTCGTATGTAATGATCCGTTTTGATAGTAACATCTTAATATAGCATCTAATCTTCGTTTTCTTTAAAACGAGCATTGGAATGTGTCTATAAAAGGCACCTATTCTGTTGAGAACCCCAGATTTAGGGCAAGTTGTTGATGTATAATTCATAGCGATTCAACTGTTTAGTCGTGAATGTCTAAAAAAACCTATTGCGCAGGCATAAGCGTTGCATTATTTGTGAGTAGTTTCTATGCATGTATTCTGAAAAAAGTTAATTAGATAATTAAAAGTTATTTGTTTAAAAATTAATTTGTTTTGTATTCTATCATGTCTCAAGTACTTCGGAAAATATTAATCCTGTTGAATGTTGCAGAGTTAAGCTCTCAATTTGAATGCTTACCCAATGGCGCTCCTATTCCTGGTGTTCGTCGTAGCAGAACTTCCGATTCTCCAGAAAAACGTTCAGAGCTCAGGTCTTCCCCTTCTCTTGTAAGAACCAGGTCGAGGTCTCCTCATCCTATACCTAATTCTCTTGGCAGTTCTTCTTCTTCAAAGCCTCCTACTCCTTCCAAACTCAATGTTACAAATACAAGGTTGATGATTCCACCTACCAGACTTCCTTGTACTAACAAATGGGGACATGGACTTGAACATTTTGACTTTATTCGGCTCACTTCTCGCATGAATAAGAACCGAATATTTGAACTTCGAAGATACACATTTCCTGCCGGTACACCTTTGAAATTACAACTAGGAAATATTGTAAATCAGCATATGCCAATCCAAGAACAAATTGTTATATCAACACCGGATGATGATGTCTTTGCAATATTGGAGACTAATAATATCCTTTGTGGAATATACATGAGTAAGAAGAGACGGGCAAAGATAAACATGAAAAGCGGGGAAATTAGCTTATTGACCCCAGAAGAAATGAAAGAAACTCCAGTAGGTGCTCAACGTCCAATCACAAAATATTTCTATGTGAAAAGTTTGAGAGGCCTGTGAACAGAAATTCTTCATACTATTAATTCAATTTTTTGGATAATGTGAAACTGCAATACAGTATCCTTTTTGATTCAAGGTTAGATCAAAATGTTATAAAAAACATTTAGTAATAAATAAAAATAAAAAGTTAATGTATTATGAAAAAGCTTTATAAGTTATTTTTGAAAGAGAATTAGTTGAAGAGGACCAGTTCCTAGCTTAAATGTTATAGAATTAAGATCAAACAAGTTCGATCCATAAAGGCAATCGAGTTTCAAAGAAATATAGGTGAGGGGTAAAAATCTTTAATTGACACTATACTTAAATTGAAACACACTCGGTCGCAGATACGAAATCTGCTAAAATATCTCAAACAAGTGCGAAATATTTTCAAATTTGAATAATGTTTACAGAATTTTTTATCAGTCATACTTGATTTCAACAGAAGCTAATAAATCAACGTTTACAACATTTGCCCAGTATTTTGATTTCCTCTTCTATATAAATAAGTTTAAAATCTTTTTTCTAGCTTTTTATCTAACAAATCCCAGTTTTCAAAAATAAAATTTTTGTGGGTGATCATTTGTAAAAATATGAATAATTTAAAATCTTTTAACTGAAATCTATTGCCTATGTTGATTATTAGGAACTAATTAACAACTTGGCCAATTAACTTGCACGGATTAAAAAAAAAATTATTTTCTACTAAAATTTCAGAAGCCCGCCCCCAATAGCACTTTTCGCAATTTCTATTATGAAATTTAGAACCTGACAAGTTCTTGAATTTCAAACCCACTATATTCCTCATATACCTATTAAAAATATTGAACTTTCACACAAAAATTGAATTTTAAACAAATAAAAAAATTTTTTAACCAAAACGATACATTTTCAACCTAGAAAATTCCTTATCTATTAAGGAAGATTAATTATTAACTATATA
>NC_046659.1:135274288-135286818 GCF_010883055.1 Belonocnema kinseyi | reverse complement strand
AAAATTTTGAATGTAAATCCTGCATGGAATCACCCATATATATATATATATATATATATATATCTGGAAATTTTATGGAGACGTAGCAGAAGTTGTAGGTCTAATAACAATAACAAAAATGATATGAAAAAAAATTTGCCATAGTCCTTCAAAATGTCATTTTACATATAAAAAATCGTTTTTCGGTAGTTTCATGTGAAAAATCACTCATAACATCGCTAATTTGTAAACGATTTACAAATTTGTTTAGTTCGAACAAGGAAACGCAGAACTTTACAACCGTGTGTTGTTAATTTTGTTTAAAGAAAAACGGACAAGATTGCAGTTGAAAGTTTTTGATCGAGTACTATATTTAAAATATCCTCAAAGTTGAAGAAAAGAAAAAATCGCAAAAACTTTTAACATAAAGAACGCAGGAAAAAATAGTTTGTTTCTCTTTTTTCACTATTACTATCATAAATTAAAAACATTCCTAATTCTACTCACAACGCTAATCAAGGATCAACTGCGTGACATCTGTGGAACTTTTTGGTGATGAGCAGAAAACATGCTTATCCAGGACCAACTCGGGGACCCAGGGGAAATTTTGAGGATCTAGTACCATAGAAGCTTAGCAAGGACCAGTTGAATGCCTTCGGGATCACTCAGGTGCCAAAAAGCATTCACATTTTTGCTGCGTAACATCTTTATCAAGAACCAACTGCATTTGAACGTTAAGAGCATACTCCGAAATCGATGTTCAGCTTCAAAACTCCGGCCGCGCCACTTCAAAGTTGTGATAATGAATTTGAAAACCAAGAATTAGATCCCTCATGTAAGGAATTAGGCACCTACATACCTCAGTTCAGCCAACCTGCAAGTCCAATATGAGAGATCGGCTCAGATACCCTAGAGTGTCTTGCCGATACGAATGCAATCTTCTTATAATTCAGCAACCAGTCCTTTTTAGAATCATGTCTGATCCGCACATGATCTTCAATGAAGGAATCTACGTTGACCTCCCAAAGATATTTCTGTTGTTATTACTATAAACTTATAAATAAGTATTTCATTAAATGTTTTCCCCAGGTTACTTAGTAAGCTGATACCACTGTTATTCTTTCAGTCACATCTTTTACGCTTTCCCTCTCAAAGTGGAACGATAAACGCTTTTCTCAAATCATTTGTAGCTTGCTTAATGTTAGCTCCTTCTTTAGTAAACTATTTACGCTCCATAATTTTATCTCTGTACAATTTTTTTATAAGCTAACTCAAACAATCTTTCACTAAGTCCTTATCTCACGTCATTCCCTCATTAATCCTTTGCTCACGGGAAGCATGTCGCTTGTAGCAGATTGACTGGCATAAGTCCGAAAAGAACAGATTCAGACATGCTTATTTTCCAACAACCGGAATCAGGTGCATTGCAGTAGAAATAATGCAGCTCGTGCAGCTGGAATGTGAACGGTTCGTGAAATAGATGCTTTCGGACGTAAAGGGAGGTGAAGTAGAATGGCTAATTATTTTTTCACCATCTGTGGAGGAAGGGATGGCTGGTCTCACTGCCTCCTTCGCAAAACAAGTTATCTGGCTCAAAGAGACAGACGTTTTGGAAAATTAGTGTATAGGCGATCGTCTCAGTAGACACGTGTATCGGAACCAATCTGCAACGGGGCGCGCGGGTGGCAATCAAGATGCAGAACGTTTTTAGAGAAGATACAACAGCAACTAATCTTACGAATCAAATCCTCTTCTTGGTCAATTGTTATTAAAATAAATTTTATTTAAGCTTGAACGAGAGTGCGGCGTAAGCTGGAAGTGGAACCTCCGCGAGCTCAGGCTGGGCAATATTGTCGGTAAGTACACATGGTGATCATTGTTAGAATGAACAATTTTTTATATAAAGCATTTTCTAAACATAAGGTATCTAATTCCTATATATAAGAAACTTCGCGCTGCACATCAACCCAGATAATTGTATCTATAAGCAGAACGATCTAAAATCATCATCTATTTTTTTTCGAAACATACGAGATACCTTCAGGGAGATAGTGACAACATATTTTGTTTATTTCTTTTACTTAGTTATGAACTACAAATATCTCCCAAGGAAAAGCTCAATGCAAACATAATTTACAAGATAAGAACTATAGTATATGCTTCGTGATAAAACCCCAAAGACATCAGTCATTACACTGTTAACCAAATTTTGCATAAATACATTTATCAGGTTTTTCTAAGTTAGAAAAGATGAAGATACTTTCTACTATGGTCCTGTCATTGGCGAACATCTTTAGTTCAATTGGTAAATATAATATAATAATATATCTATGTTAAAAAAATTGATGTTTTCACAATTAATAATTATTTAGACGTAAAGCGCGTTTTATCCTACTTTCGGTATGTGAAAATAATTTTAAAGCCCTGGAAAGCATTTGAAATCTTTAAATTTTTTAAAAATTATTTAAAACTTTTACAGCCTTTCGAAATCTTATATAGTATTTGTCTCTTATTAAAACATTTGGCTGTTATCTATATCAAATTAAAAAAATTAAAACGTAATTAGAATATGAAAATTGGTCCGGCAATATAATGATACGTAGAATATTAATTGATGATAAGAGATAAAGAGCTATAGAACTATGCCTTGCGAAATGTTGAATCATTCATTATTTCATAAGACCTTGCATTTTTTTTTAAATTTGATTTTTCAAACATTTATTTTACATAAGACCTAAGCTATTACCTCGATAGCTACACAGTTTTTAAAGCATCTTCCTTATGAAAGCGTTTATATAGACATATTTCCATTCATTATTAAAAAAAAAAAAAACAGGAAGTCCCATAAAAAATATCTGCGATGCAAAAAACCTGCCAAGTTCCACTACGCGAATTGTTGGGTGGTAATACAATTAATGCAACATACCAATATTTACAAACGAAATAATAATCTAATTTAGACTATTTAATGAATAGGCCTATGATGATAGATAGCATGATTAGAAAAAGCAAAAACAAACATGGCCGATATTCTCGATCGTAGATTTTTTTATGCTGCTTTTTGTCTTATCTGATTTACATTAGAAAAATAGAATTCTGTTTCTCTTTTCAGAGATCAGTTTACAGTTCGACTGTTTACCGAATGGTGACCCTATTCCTGTCGCTCATCGTACTGCAAGTTCGGATTCTCTGGACGGACATCATTCTCCGGTCCGGGCTCCTTCAGCCGGCCATGCTTCTACAGAATATCCTCCTACTCAGTTTCATTCTGCCAGGTTTGATAATTCTGCGTTTCATTCTGTCGAGTTTCATCCTACTGAACTTCATCATTCAGAGCTTCATCGAGTCGGTTTTCCTAAAATTGAAATTCCTGCTCATCGGTATCCAATTGCCGAAACTTATTCTCCAGATAAGCCTCCTCTACATACTGTCCCACTCCTTCGTGCCAGGGCTAAGTCCCTTTCTTCGAGGTCTCGTCCTTCAAAGCCTCGACCACCAAGACCTCGTCCTTCGAAGCCTCCCTCTACAAGGCCTCCCCTTCCCAGGATTATAGTTCCACCTACCCGGCTACCTTCTTCTGACGAACATGGATATGGACTTGAAAATCTCAAATTGATTCGGCTTATTTTTCGCTACAATCGGAACCGAATATTCGAATTACGAAGGTATACATTCCTTGCTGATAAATCAATTAAACTAAGAGCAGGACATAGTATCTATGGGCCAATGCCAACCGAAGAACAAATTGTTATGTCAACGTCGGATGGTGACGTATTTGCTATATTAGAGAGTACCAATTCTCTTGCTGGAATTTATACGTATTATAATCACGATAACAAGCGGGCGAAAATAAACATAGAAAAGTGCACTGTTACGCCATTAACAGCAGAAGAAATTGACGAATCACCAGTAGGTCCTCTACGACCAATCAAAACATATTTTGAAATAAAGCTGGCAAATAGTGTGTGAATCGCTACCTTCCCCTCTGCTATTTCTATTATAAAAAAATAAAAACTAAAATGCAATATTTCTGGTATTCAAGTTGCCGATCCAAAACGTTACAAATAAGTTGTATTTAGAAATAATAATAAAAAGGCAATATACTGTGATTTAAAAGGCTTTAATCATGCGTAAATGTCAAAGATAGTCTTTCTCTGAAGCTGATATAAAAATTCCTTTTTATATCGATACTATCAAGCAATCATCGTAGGTTGTTAGCTTAACAAAATCACCCTAGGTGACAGTTCACAAAAATAAATACAGAAACTGAGAGGTAATTCCATAGAAAGATCCATTATGTATTATGTAATTGTTTCCAAAGTATTTTAAGAAAATTTCTATGTACTCTCTGTTTTAGAATATTATTTTAAAGTACGAGTATGTTCAATGTACGTGGATTTCTACAAATTTTCCTAATCTTCGTTTATTTCAGGTGATTCGTTTCATGATAAATTATTTCATTTTGACATTCTCCTCCGAGAAGGTATTAGATTTATGTAAAATTTTACAACTTCCCAGTTTTTCTCAAATATCCACGTTTGAAATCCCCTGAATGCGAAAACCATATTTTTGCGAATATTTTTGTATATCCATATGTCTTTCTATATGCCTGTCTGTATAAATGTATGTATGTCTGTCTGTCTGTGTGCACGATACTTCAAAAAAGACGAACCATTTGTGCTTAGGACTTTTTTCATAAAACAAAAAATAACCAGAGTTAGTGCCAAATAAAACAGCTTTCTAAAAAAAAATTTATGCTTAAAAACAACTGCAGTTTTTCTATAGAAGCCGTTTTAAAGGTATTTTAATTTCGGGACTCGCCAAGCCATAAACAATCAGGTCCGTGTGAAAAATTACTGTTAAAGTTTTGGCTAAAAAAAATTTTTTTGTATTTTTTTCTATTTTGGTTTTATGATGTCCTAATGTATGCAAAAAAAATTTTGCTCTATAATGTGAATTCATAAAATAAAGATTTTTAAGTACATACGTAAATTTATCAGGGTGGCAGTTTTAATCAAAGAATAAAATTCCAGGTCATTTTCAGTGTCTTCCTCTCTTCCCAAACATTTTCCACAGTCAATAGAATAAAAAAAATTGAAATCTAACACTAAGGATTTATCCATTTGAATTAATTAGAAACAAACTAAAAATTAAAGTACTCAAATTGGAACTCTTTTGAATTTTAAATTTTTAAAATGAGGTTTCAAAATTTTTTCATTGAAAAATGTTGTATTTGAATGCTCAATAATTTACACATATAAAATTGAATCTATTAATTCTTTCTAATTAAAGAAGTTTAAATGAAATGCAAATGAACTCGAAATTTATAATGTATAACTTTTTAAATTATAGAGTTCAAAAATTCGGATTCAGTTCCGAAAATATGAATCTAAGTCATTATTTTCAATTCTCTTAATTTAAGAACCAATCAATGGACATTAACATTTTCAAAACTTTATTATTTTCGGAAATTTTAAGATGGAAATATTGAAAATCAAGAAAGAAGTTTTTCTTTAACTGAACACTTCGTACATTAAAGGTTAATTTTTTTCATTTTTAATATCTAAAACAACCTTGAAAATCTTTAAATATTTATTTCTAAGCCATAAAATCGCTTTTGAGAACGCTTTCATTTTCTAATTGATCAAGCCTTTAAGACTGCAGTTTGAAATTTTTTAAATTAAAAATGTCAGCACTAAAATAAAAAGCCAAAATCGAAAACGTTTTAATTAAAAGATTTTCTAATTACACATTGTAAAGTAAGTGTCATTATAATTGGAAAAGGTAAAAATTCATATAATTATTTTTAAAGCTCTAAAAATCGAAACTGGACCATTTTTTCTCCTGAAGATTGGTAAATTTCGCGGTCGGAAAATAAATTCTGCAAAATAAACTGTTTCGAGGCACCTGATTTCAGTTGGTTTAAAAGCTATGTCTCTCCTTCGACAGTTTCGTGATGCCTGGTTACACCTGATTACACAACTCATAAACGGAATACTGAGTGACCAAAGCAAACTGAAGCGAATGTCCTGCGACAATTTTTCCACTGACTGAAAATGATTTCAGCAGACGACACGATTAACCGCTGAGGATACTGCCCTCTTTTTCATACACTTCTGCGTTGTTGTGGAGTAGCTTCGCTGACCTACTAGCATCAACCTCGTTTCCCCTTGGACCACCATGTCCTCTATAACGGGAACTCTTATTTCGGGACTACAACGTTCATACATATCTTCTTTTGTTACTTCTACTTTATTATGCAACTATTCTAATAACTTTATTAATACAAATTTAGTGGTCGCTTCTATTTTTTTATAATTGGTCTAGCTATTAGCTTAATTATGTATTCATCATTTTATGTATTCATCAGGCATTTCAAATAAAAATGTTAACTTAAAATTGGTGACTCGTCAACAGTGACATAACATACTTTTTACTAGAGCCCAATTTTCTTATAAACAGATATTTTGAACAAAGGTCGATTTTGTTTACTCTAGGATAATCAGCGAAATAAAAGCATGTGGTCTAAACCCAACGAAAAATTATTTAACTAATTATATAACAAAGGTTGTTCTTTGTAATTGGTCATGAAATTCAAATATCTTACAAGGACAAGCTTAAGGCATGCGTAATTCATGAGATAAGAGCTATATTATATATCCTGTGTTGCGTGATAAAGGCCCAGTACAATACTTTTTACATCGTTATCAAAATTCTTCAGTAATACAGTTCGGAGTTTTTCTTCTTATAGAAAAAATGACGATCTTGTCTATTCTGGCCTTATCTTTAGCTGTTATCATTAATTCTGTTGGTAAGTATAATAAGTGATTTATCTATATTTTTACAAGAAGCTCTAAAGTTTTCGCAAAAAACAATTTTTCTAACCTAATCTGCATGCTGTTCTAGTTGAAGTCTGTTGAAATATATTGAAATTGCGAAACTAATAAATATTAATAATTTATGTTGACATTTGATAAATCTTCTTAAAATTCCTTTTTTCTATACTAAAACCCCCTAAAGTCTTTAATTAATTCGAATAATTTCAGTTGTTTTAAGTATTAACGGACTCTTTTAAAATGATACATAATACAAGATTTGTGAAGGCTTGACAAACTGGTTTGGATTCAGAATTTAGTAGGAGCGCTTTTAAAAAAAATCACTTTGCTTTCCCAAAATTAGCTTTTCTCAACTTCGGTTACCGAAATTTTTACTTGGCTAAGTTTAGTAAATATGAATATTTCACAAGTTTAAGGTCGTAGCAAATATAATTTATGAGATAAGAAATATCTACAGATAGAAACTTTACAAAAACCTATAAAATGGGTGTAGTAAATCATACGGTTTAATTCTAAATGGAAATGAAATATACATTTTAAGTAGCCAAAAGTCTTGAAATTGTCGCTTAGCTTTATTTGTTGTCAAGTGCAACGTCACGTTTTTAGATTTGACAAAGAAGTTAAATTAATATGTAAAAATGTTTATCAGGTTTCTTTATTTTAATTTATCTTCATCAATATTATCAGATTTTTTACTTTTATAGAAAAATTATTATTTAGTAGTTTAGTTTTCGAAATGCTTGCTTTTGAAAAAAGCTTTGTTATAGAAAGTAACAAAATATCACAATAAATATTTCTGTATTTTTGAAATTCCATAAATTTACAAATCTAGATATTTTTTAGAATTATTTTTTAAACTTCATGTGTCCTTTGTTGCTTATACTAATAAAGTATTCACTGGTAAATAGGCCGAATTTTTAGGATCTCAAATGTCTTTGGTGATATATTATTATATTATATATATATATAATTATTATTATAAAAATATTTCAGTGTTAAAACGTTGTCAAAGGCTTATACTGCCCAACATGTCGAAGGCATTTTTGGTTAGAGTTGGATTTTTTATTTGATCATTTTTGCACGGGGCTGTCCCGGTATATATCATCAGTCACGGACCCATTTTTATAATGCAATCAAGTGATCTGATGAGAGCAGTCTGCATAGACATAATAGACAAAGCCTGATTTTAACCCCATCATTGATGGACTGGATTGCAATAAAGTACACGATGGGGGGATCATAGTATTTAACTTCAATAATAAAGTAATTCTTTGAAAAATATTTCAAACTTTCTAGATTAATGTCTTGTAATATAAAATTTCATCACCACCAGAACCTCGGTAAAGGTACATTACAAAATTTCTAGAGGTACCGGCTCAGGGATTGAACCCCGGACCTCTTAAGTGAATACCGAGTGTCTAACTCGATGAGCCACCGAGGCTCCTTTTATTATTTATTATTATTATGTTACACTTCTCAACATGTTTTGGCTTCATTAGACTAAATTCCTCACCTTTGACAGATCACACCCACTAAAGCAAAAGTTTTGTACCCATGTACTTGAAAGGTTCACGATTTTGTGAAGGAATATTCTTTAGGTTTATTTTAATATCTCCTATAAATAATTGACTATACTATTGGTGAAGGAAAATATTTTCTAATCAATGTATTATAAAAAAAATTCCCCGAAGAGAATATAAAGTCACATATTTCCCTTAAATTTTCAAACAAAGTGGAACAGCTTATAAATGAAAGTTAATTATCTAAATTTTCAAATAATTTTAGGGTGCCAGATAATAGTACAAATTTACGGAAAAGGCATCTAATAATATGTCCATTAATCAAAGATTTTCCCTTCTTACCGCATTCGGCTTAGATTCGGCATGGCCTTCGGATGTTAAGTGACCAGCCCTGGCAACTAGGCCGCCCGTTCAGAATCTGTCTTTGAGTCCTTTAATCATAAAAAGACACACCTATGTTGGGTCAGTTTCGCTTGTGGTGTTAAATCTGTCTTTATGTCCACAGACCACTCAGCTAACCTCGATAGCTGTATAGAAGTGACCAGAATATTGGCTGTTTCGATCCTATTCTTTGCTGATGATTCGGAAACCGAATTTTTTTCTCAGAAGTGGGCGCTTTTTTTTCAAGGGCCGGCTTTAACGCACGCACATTTTGGTTTCCAGTCAGAAGTTTATGCTAATCGCTTTAGATTATCTATGTAACGCCGCTGCCAGGTGTTTAGGGTCTTATATTCTGTCAACTGTAGAGGCTGTTAAATGTTAAAATGGACGAGAATCACTTTGCGGGTAACAAAGGAGGACGTCATTAACCATATTCTCATCTTACTCGAGAATACTGAAGTATTAATACATCTATTGTCGCTAACCAGGGACAGCACCTACTCGTAATTTCAATAATTCAGATTCTAGATATAAACATCTTATAGGAGAAAATCAGGGAAACTCATATAAGCTTCAGCTAAGTTGTCCACCTAGGGAAATATTATTTGGTGGATTGTTGATCTTCTAGTTCTCATGTTGGCCCTAGCTGCTATCTGCAAAGGTGATCTTTCTTTAGCGAGTGGTTTATTCGCTGAAGGAGTTTGCTCTTCTTCTGTCGTATAAAGATCTTCTTACCATACTTTGCCTGATAAGATAAATTATTTTTTTAATGCTGAGCCATTTTATAAGCATATTTCGGGTGCATATTGGCCAATGTTCATGTAAACTTTGCATGTGTCCTCTTCGTACCAGAGATCTCCCTTGCCTCCAAACCTCTCTCTGTCCTCCTCTTTGACTTTCAGCTCCATAAGCGCATCGCCAGTTATTGTTTACCTGATGGCTTTGAAAAAAACGACGTAGTCGCCCGGCTTAAAGCTCGCCTGGAATTTCTTTAACACTTTCGCATTTTTTTTCCAGCAGGAGGCTTAATGAAAATAGTCTCTCTGGGAATTTTCCCCTTCCTGCGCTTCTTTGGTCGCCAAAGTTGTTTCTCCCGTTATGGATGCTTTGTCGTTCTTTCCTCCGCTTTCTTCCCGCTACCGTTGGCGGCTTTTTCTTCTGCGTCCTACTTGAGGCCTCGGTGCCCTCACCCTTAACCTGGGTTTTGAACTTTTTCGGGACCGAGTTCTTCTCAGATTTCCCTGATGAGTCCGTCTCATTTGGCCCTAATGTTTTTAGGCCACCTTTAGATGTTTTTTTATCTTAATTGCATCGTTGGCCTCTTTCTCGAATTAACTGCTGGTAGACTTCTGCATTCATCTGCGTCGCGATTCTTTCCAATTAAGAAGTGCTATTTTGCCTCTTCCGTTCCCGCCAGAACTTTCATATCATCCACCAAAAAATTTTGCGATTGCGACCCCCCCCCCCTTCCGCCGAAAAAAATCCGCGAAGCCGCGTCGCCAGCATATCCGCTGAAGCTATTAGAGAAGAGATCGAGCACAACCGCGACGACAACGCGGGAACGCAGAGGTAAAAATAGGGTTAAAAATGTTACTCTTCGGTTGAAACTTAAACTACCTTATTAATACATAAGAAGCTGTACTATTTTTATGACCCCTGAATAACATCCCGAAAAAATAATTTAGAGGGGGGTGGTGCTGAAAATCTTTAGCATCCTCGCATAGAAGGATATTTCAACATTAAAAGAAAATTTTTTTATTATTTATCAGGGCTCTTTAATCAGAGTTTCGTACAAAATAAATGATGTAGCTTAAAATAATAAAAATAAAAATTTTAAGTCTGAAAACCAAAATTTTGTCCAAAGATACAGAACTTACTTTTTTAGATAAAATTTCTTTAAAATAAAATATTTTTTTCATAATAGCTTCATCCACAAGAATATTTTGGAATATTTTTCAAGTCTAAACGCGCAAGTGCTCGTTCAATTCAAGGCAGAGCGCACTTTGCGGGCGACTGACTCATGAATAGGAGAGGGGTAGAGAAGAAAAAGTTTAGCACTTTCCTTCGGATTCGGGGCGCTCGTATCTGCAAAAATTTCGTATCTTTTGATCTCGTTGTTTGGAAGTCAAGTGTAATTTTAAGATTTTTTGGGGCATCGAAGCCGATTTTTGGGCACTTTTAGTTTTCTTAATAAACCGAATTTTGTTCGCGGGTGCTGTCGATTAGCATCTTCAATACAGAAAATTGAAAGAATCAATAAAATCGAATGTTCTAGAATTTTAGGTATTATTGGGCTCTCAAAAATTGTTATATATTGGATCTTATTTAATAAACTTATTATTTCACACATCCTCACTTACGTCTAATAAATTCCCTCCTTTTGTACTACCTTTATTTTTCAATCTCATCGCCACCTTTCCGTAACACTTGTACCTTCCATTGGACTTTTTATGAATTGTTGGAGGTAGCTCTCCTCTTGCATTTTTCTTTAAAAAAAAGTATTTTATTGTTACTTTTCATTTGAATTTGTTTTGCCTAATCTACTTGTATTTAAGCTTCTGGCATCTTTATTTTAGTATCTATCAATTGCTTTCGTTTTATCGTTTACAAGGTCTTTTCATTAATTCTAATATTCCTTCATACTGTCTTCCATTTACCTATTCTCCGTTTCGTTTGATACTGCTCTGCTTCACGACAGCCATCATTTTGGTTTTCTTCTGGATGTTTCTTTTTTAACGCATCCCACTCTGTAACAATCATAATACAGCACCACATTTATTAATTGCCGCTTTTATTCCTGGTCTTACATTTCTTCTCATCAGTGCCTTTTTCGAGTTTTATCAGCTACAGCTACCAAAGCAGGATGTCTTGTTTTGTGACACAACAGCTTCTGCGCTAAAATCAATTTTCGCCAAAGGCCTCTCACATGATATTTAAATAATCGGATATTGCGACTCAGGTATATTTCCCGCAAAGCCCAAATATACTATTGTATTTGATTTTTTATAAACAATTCATTAATTATGTGAGATTTATAAAAAATTACCTTGATTTAATGTCTACGAAGTTAGGCTGACGGAAACCATATTCCCATATTAATTTTTTTATTTCATCTTACTACCCAAGATAATTGTCAATAACATTTCTTGCATTAAAATAAACAACGCCAAACAATGGGTAAAAAGCGCCAGCAAAATTAACTTTCAGACTTTCAATTGCGTTAATGTGTGACTGACTTCAAAATTCAGACAAAATTTGTCAGAAACCGCATTCTCTCTTGTTATATAAATGTGCTATAGAAAAATGTAATCTTGTGTTTCTTTTTGCAGAGTTAAGTTTCCAGTTTGAGTGTTTACCGAATGGTGCCCCTATTCCTGGTGTTCCTCGTTGTGCCACACCTTATACTCCTGACAGACGCCATTCTCCAGTCAGGTCTCCCTCTTCTCCTCAGAGGACCAGGTCCAGGTCACCTCCTCCTGCGAGAATCAGATCCAGGTCGCCTAAAGCCAGGTTTTCTCCTGCCGGGTTTCCTCTTGCCGGGGTTTCATTTGACGGCTCTCCTCCATGGCGTCCTTCCCGTGCCAGATGCATAGTTGCACCTACCAGACTGCCATCTTCTGACAAACGTGGATACGGACTTGAAGAACTTCAATTCATCCGACTTATTTCAAACAGAAATTCGAGCCGGATATTTGAACTTCGAAGATACACTTTTCCTGCCAACACACGAATGAAATTAAGAATAAAACAAAATAGTTATGAGCCTATGACAACGGAAGAACAAATTGTTATATCGACATTCGATGATGAGGTT
>NC_046659.1:135272935-135274188 GCF_010883055.1 Belonocnema kinseyi | reverse complement strand
CACCTACATAACAAGATGAGAATTGAAAGCAAACTGAATGTTAAATCAAAAAGCATGAAAGAGGGAGCTCTTCTTAATATTTTGACACCAAAATCATGTCTACACACCTTACCGACTGCGAGTAAAGCCACCCACGCTTTAACTTGACAGACTGTATCAAAAATATCAGGCTAACATCAGAATTTCTTGTAAAGTTTACCTAAAATCTTTATCAGACAGCTTTCTGGTAGCTTAGGAATCCAGTGTTCTACTTAACATACATTTAAAATTTGATAAACTTAACCAGATGTTTCCGTAAGCCCTAGCTGATATTCTGCTGCCAACCGATGTTCGACTATTCAAAAAAAAAAAAAACGATTGCAGAGAGATATGGGCGAAGAAGATCGGCCTCTCCTAAATTAAATAAACAGCGTCTTAAAGAAAATAATCTTACACAATTTCTTGAAAACATAGTGCAGCAACTACATTCAGCTTCTGAAAATCTTCTTGGAGACCTTTTCTTGACCATTTTTAGAATATTTCGGTAGATGACTTGGTTAATAGCAAAATTATAGAATATTCTCTATGCTTATTTATTGTTTACAATATTAAAATTTTTATGAACATTTTCCAAAGACACAAAAAATATGTGCTGGATCTGAAGGCATTCCTGTATCAATACTATGTCTTGGAAAGAAAAAGCGCATATTTTTCTCATAAAACAACTAAATTCGCGATTATTATTTATAATTATTAATATTTACAAATTCAATCATAAATTGAACACATCAAGATTGTCCGAGAATTGGATAATTAAAACAAAGAGTCACTCGACACATCCAGCAACACGACTTTCTGGAAATCCACACGATACCACGGCACTTCTGCAACCAGAAATATTATCCAGAATAGCTTTCATAATAAACATAGTTAATAAACACGCACTTTTTAGTTATACTAAACATAATTTCTCATAATAATTATCAGCAATTTTTCCCCAGACGTGTTTATTAACTGTAACTGGACTTTTTTGAGTGCTTATTTAAATTTGAAGAATAAAATTGATAACAAAGAAATCAATGATGAAGCATTTCTGATAAAGCATGCATAAAAAGATCAGCTGGAACATTGTCAAAAGTTACAACCCTTGAGAACTAGAATTCATTGTATTGTTATTATTATTTATAACTTGAATTTACTTGCAACCATCTGATGCGGCTTTGGATCACCAAAATATGAAACTTAGGTTCTACATTATTATTTAAATTAATCTA
>NC_046659.1:135271678-135272835 GCF_010883055.1 Belonocnema kinseyi | reverse complement strand
AAACCAAAATGATGGCTGTCGTGAAGCAGACCAGCATTAAACGAAACGGACAATAGGAAAATGGAAGACAGTATGAAAGAATATAAGAATTTATGAAAAGACTTTGTAAACGATAAAACGAAAGCAATTGATACATACTCAAATAAAGATGCCAGAAGCTTGAATACAAGTAGATTAGGCGTAACAAATTCGAATGGAAAATAACAATAAAATAATTTTTTTAAAAAGAAAAATTGAAGAGGAGTGCTACCTCTAACATTTCATAAAATTTCTAATGGAAGGTAAAAGTGTTACGGAAAGGTGGCGATGAGATTCAGAAATGAAGGTAGTACAAAAGGAGGGAATTTATTAGGCGTGAGTGAGGATGTGTGAAATAATAAGATTACTAATTAAGATTCAATATATAACAATATCAGGGTGCTTCATGTAAAAAAGGATATTAGAAATATTATAATGAACGTTTAAATTAAAAGGAATGCATTATATTGCTCGGAGATTAGAATGCAATAGTGGAAGAAAAACAATATAAATTCAAAAACCAAAAAAGTTCTTCCACCAAAGACACCAAAAGCTGCCTCCACCAAAAATTCTGTTTTTTTTTAATAAGAGAGCCCGAAAATCGGGAGAGGTGCCAAGGAGAGGCCCGACAAAAGCTCAAAATTCTGACATGCTTGCATCTAGTTTGAGCGCATGTTTTATTTTAAGAGTAGTTTCTGAAAGATAAATTTGTTTTTTACAAATTAATTTTCACAATTTTTGAGAGCCCAACAATACCTAAAATTCTGGAACATTCGATTTTATTGATTCTTTCAATTTTCTGTATTGAAGATGCTGATCGACAGCAACCGCGAACAAAATTCGGTTTATTAAGAAAGCTAAAAGAGCCCAAAAATCGGCTTTGATGCCCCAAAAAAGCTTAAAATTACACTTGACTTCCAAACAACGAGATTAAAAGATACGAAATTTTTGCTGATACGAGCGCCCCGAATCCGAAGGAGTGTACGAAACTCTGAATAAAGAGCCCTGCATAAATAATAAAAAGTTTTTTTTTAATGTTGAAATATCCTTCCATGCGAGGATGCTAAAGTTTTTCAGCACCGCCCCCCTCTAAATTATTTTTTCAGGATGTTATTTAGGGGTCATAAAAATAGTACTGC
>NC_046659.1:135269288-135271578 GCF_010883055.1 Belonocnema kinseyi | reverse complement strand
CACGCTTTAACTTGACAGACTGTAACATTAAACAGAAAATTGTGAACAGAAAACTTCTGATACTCTCACCTCGATTTTATAGTAAGATCATATCTTACATTACATTTTATTTAAATTACTAGGAATTCCATTAGGTTCTATTAAAATATATTTTCAGTGAGTGACCTTTGCCAGATCCGCAAGTTATAAATATTTAGCGAGCAGTAGTACAGTCAAATGATTGTTCCACGCAGCAGCCAGGGAGATGGCAGGCATTGATATTGAAAAATATATGTACATAAACGATTGAATCAACTGCGCACAAAGATAGACTGAACAACTTAGTGTGAATTTTGAATTTAAAGCGGGAATAAATGCATTATATCTGTCATGAATTTAACTACCAAGGTTGGCCAGTTTGCGCGAACTTCAGATGGCGCAGAGAAATTAAATAGCTTCAAGAAGCTGCGCAGTGATCTTATAAGATCTGAGGAAGAATGCACACCTGTCACTACCGAGAAAGTAAAAAAAGCATTGAGAGGCATGAGAAACTAATCTGCTTCGGGACCAGATGCTATCATGACCTTCTGATGGCTGAAGTTTTCTTCAACCCACCAGCATCTTGCTCGAATGTTCAGTGCATATCTAAAGTCGGAAGAGCCTGTTCCGCAGAGGTTAATGGAATTTTGCACAGTGCTCCTTCTAAAGAAGGACAACATAGCTGGTGCTTAAGATGACAGGCAAATAACTTATCTAAAACAATGTGTACGAAATTTACAGCTATTCTAAATGATAGGATTGTTTAGATACTTAGACCTGTATGGCGAGAGATGTGAGAACAATGCGGCTCCAAAGAAGGTTTCCACATATGGAAACCATCGTAAGACAGGTGTCTTTCAGAGCAACATCCCGAGATCTCTCCTTTTTGCCTCCTATTATTGTCATTATCTCTTACACTTAGCCATTTCAAGGGCTGCTTCTGCAGCAAACCTAAAAATCCAAAGAAAAATTATGATTTAGGCATCTTGAATAGCTGATCGTAAGATTCCATGCTGAAAATGAGGTTCACCTCGATCTATCTCCAAGGACAGCTGAAATTTCTGAATTGTTATTCTATTTTGAAAGAAAAATTTTAGTGAATAACTTTGTCTATATTTTCGACAGATAAAAACAGAAACACGGATCACAAATATCTGGTTAACAAAGTGGTTCTTTTTTATATTGCTCAAAAATTCATGTCAAAGCTGAATTTAATCTGACCGGCCTTTAAATAGGGTGAATCAAAACGTGACAATTTCGTGAAGACTGAAGAAGTTAAACTTGATTGATTTTTATTTAGACGAGCGGAAAAAACCGCTTTATTTTCTTAAACTAAGCTGGTTTGACGTAATGAAGTTTTTTTTGTTGAAATGATTAATAAAATACAAAAGTCTTAGCAAGAAAAGCTCAAGGCATATATTATTCATGAGATAAGGGTCAGTTTAGTTCACCTAAATCTATAATAACCAAAAAAAGGAATATCAGAGTTCACAGCCCAAAGTTATATCTCTCAAGACAGGAAAAATAAGATGCTGTTTCAGAAAATCGGGCATTATACAATTCTGAATCAAATTAATGTATATTACGTATTGAATATTATAGAATTTATATATGTTCTCTGATGACAATACAGATTACTTGAAAAAAATTAATTTTTAACTAGCAAAGATAAATTTTCAATTATTAATATGACTCTTTAAATAGTAAATTGAAACAATTACATTTGACGTTAGACACATTAATTTTGAAAAGAAAAATTAGGAGGAATTTTCGAAAAATAGTTAAATTATGAAACAATAAAATAAATCTTTGAATAAGAAGGATGAATTTTGAAGAATATTCTTCAAATTTCAACCTGATGGCTGCATTTTTTGAATTAAACTAAATTTTCATGTTTCGTTTAAATTTATCAACATGGAAAGTACCAAACTTGGTCTAATTGAGTAAGATGAGCATAATTAATTTCATTTAACAACAATATCTTCAAAATACAAAAATCATGTTAAAGAAAAATGTTTTGAGATTAAGAAATCTCTTATAAAAGAAGAAGAAGTACTCTGTCATATTTATCTAATATTATATTTGATATTTAAACATATACTTTAAATTAAAAATCAGGCAATTAAAAGTAGAAACATTGGATAATCGCGAGCCACATGTTTTTATAAGATATTTACCAATTTAGTGTCTCCCATGCCCCCTGATATGCCTCGATGTGATATGGTACAAGTAACGTCATCTCTTATAAAACCCTTAAAATAATGTACACTTC
>NC_046659.1:135265220-135269188 GCF_010883055.1 Belonocnema kinseyi | reverse complement strand
ACCCCTGCTGAGATTCATGTATCTCCAGTAGGTCCTCAGCGCCGCATCAGAAAATATTTTCAAATAACAACTGAAAAAAATACGCAGTGTTGATTCAATAAACAAATGGAAAAACTTAAATATAATTTTGTTTGCAATCCAAAGTCGGATTGAAATCTGGCAAGTGATTTTCAACGAAAATTATTATTAGAAAAATATAAAAGATTTATCGATTAATTAACGTTGTAAAAACATTGGTCTCTTCTGATACCTTTTACGAAACTTGAATCAGGAGCATGGCTTCACCAGCGTCCTCTGTAATGGAATTTAAACGTCGATATTATACACAAAAACGCATTCCGCCGTTTATATTTTTAGCTAATACCACCAGCGAACAGTATAGCGAATAGATTGTTTGAATGATTCTCCGTTCAAAAATATCTCGTACTTATTCTTGTATGATCCTCCTTTTTGATTGATTGCCCATTGATAAGATATGTTGTAAAACGTCCTAGGTACCCTACACAGAGACCGCTAAGTGTATAACTATAAATTTTTGTCTGCTTACGAATCCAAGAAATAACAAAAATATTTGGATTGCATATTTTCCCTATTGACAGCCAACTTTTTGCACAGATCTGGAAATTCGCAGTTGAAGTGGTCCTTTAAACAGTGCGAGCCCTTTAAACAGTTAGAATCACCTCGGCCTTCAAAGAAATGGCGGGAACGGAGGCCAAGAAATTTTGGAGACAGGCGGTCGCGTGAACGAACTCGATCGAAACTGATGCAAACTATGATCCAACAAACACTGGTACCTCCATGCGCAAGTAGAGACAAGTAAAACCATCAGACAATATGACCCGAGAACCCTTTCATCTTGGATTCTTGGATGGAATTCAATTAATGGTGTAAGTGTGGTTACTCGGTATGGTGGGGGTAGTCGGGTCACTTCAAGTGAAACGCATTTAAGTAAGAAATTGACAGGACCATGGTTTGTTGTATCATGGATTTAGACGAAGTTTGGTTCTACTGAGGTACCACCAGTACGGAAGAGCGAGAAGGACCGGTCGTTTCACTGCACTGCGACAGCTTTTCTCAGCGCTCAGCGACCGTCAGTAGTAGCGGAAAGCACGAAGGCAGCCCATAGCTTCTACTGAGGTTTGTTCAATAAGGCCACAGAATAGAGTCGCGGACTGTATTGAGGGAAAGCATAATAGGTTCATAATGATTCAGATGTTTTAAATTTATCATACGAACACTGGCAACTTCACTGGTGACAAAAAACCTCTCTGATTATTTCACGAGAGCTTTAGAAGTACACCCACCTTTCGGTGGGTGTACTTCAGAATGTTGCGAAATATACTTGAATAATTTTCCGCCCACTACGCCATCCCACTGCGCTTTTGGTGTTTCCCTAACAAGATTAGCACTATTTCTCTCCCTGCCCCTCAAAAACTGCTTGGACCAGAAATTTTAGGAATTGCTACACCTAGTGCTACTAAAACGTTTTTCTGGTGTTTTTTGTGCACCTACAATTATTTTTTCCTTTGGGTAAAAATTAAGAAATACAGTTTCACATAAAGGGAATTTTGTTTAAAGTATACAAATTAATATGAAAAGGATAATATACGCATGCTTGATTTTATACTGTCCAAATTAGCATTTGAGAAAAGGAACAATTTTTACAAAAAAGCATGTTTTGGAAGTATTCTAACTAAATACGAAGAAAAATGAGTTTTCAAGGTTTTTATTTTGTAGATTCCCTCAAATTAAGAATGTTAATTCCTACAATGTTATTGCTTTAATTTTTTTTTTCTTTAATTTGAAAAGTTGTACCCATAATAAGTGTTCATAATGTGTAAAGTCCGACTAAAAACCCTGTTTCATCTGTAAATTTGTTCGTCACCTAATATCAGAATTTTTTTAAACAGCAGTTTGGAGGAAACTACTTCATTAATTAAATTATTTGCGTGAAATATATATTAAAATGTGCATTAAACTACTGTAATTTCATTGCGAAGACTAGGGATTGAATCATATATTTTTGAAAGTTTATAATGAGGAACTTTAACATTCTTTTCATAATAATTTGATGTTAATTCCTTTTCGGAGGGCACACAATAAAAACATGGACGTATATTTTGTTCCAGGTAAAACTATAACGGTGTTAACTGTACCTCGGTAAGGATTCAGATAGCTCTCGAACCTGGGGTACAATGCATGGATTCTTAGAATGTTAATTAAATTTTTTAAGGCATTATTTATTGCCAAAAAAAAGTTTAATGCTTAATTTATAAAGATAGATTTGCGTATTTTGTTAGTGAGACGTTTATATCGATGATCTGTTACTTCCATTTAAACAATTACAAAACAAACAGTACGAAAATTAAGCAAAAATTTATATATCGACAAAAAATAAATTATTATTAAAATTGTATAGTTCTATAGCCCATAAATAATTGTACATTTAGTTCTCGTATTTTTTATTTCTGATTTGAATATATTTTTTTTAATTAATGAAATTAAAATTGTTATTATAAATGGTAATAATGTTAAATCGTATCATAGTATTTAACTTCAATAATAAAGTAATTCTTTGAAAAATATTTCAAACTTTCTAGATTAATGTCTTGTAATATAAAATTTCATCACCACCAGAACCTCGGTAAAGGTACATTACAAAATTTCTAGAGGTACCGGCTCAGGGATTGAACCCCGGACCTCTTAAGTGAAGTCCGAGTGTGTAACCAACTGAGCCACCGAGGCTCCTTTTATTATTTATTATTATTATGTTACACTTCTCAACATGTTTTGGCTTCATTAGACTAAATCCCTCATCTTTGACAGATCACACCCACTAAAACGAAAGTTTTGTACCCATGTACTTGAAGGATTCACGATTTTATGAAGGAATATTCTTGGGGTTTATTTTAATATCCCCTATAAATAATTGACTATACTATTTGTATTGCTTTAACGCACGCACATTTTGGTTTCCAGTCTGAAGTTCATGCTAATCGCTTTAGATTATCTATGTAACGCCGCCGCCAGGTGTTTAAGGTCTTATATTCTGTCATCTGTAGAGGCTGTTAAATGTTAGAGTGGACGAGAATCACTTTGCGGATAACAAAGGAGGACGTCATTATCCATATTCTTATCTTACTCGAGAATACTGAACCATTAATACATCTATTGTCGCTAACCAGGGAGAGCACCTACTCGTAATTTCAATAATTCAGATTATAGACATAAACATCTCATAGGAGAAAATCAGGGAAACTCATATAAGCTTCAGCTAAGTTTTCCACCCAGGGAAATAATATTTGGTGGATTGTTGATCTTCTAGTTCTCATGTTGGCCCTAGCTGCTATCTGCAAAGGTGATCTTTCTTTAGTGAGTGGTTTATTCGCTGAATGATTTTGCGCTTTTTCTGTCGGATAAAGATCTTCTTACCATAGGTTGCCTGATAAGATAACTACCAATAGCTAAGGATGATCATCCTGAGCTAGTCTGATTATTTCAAGCTATATAGTCGCTTTTCTAAGGCCATTTCCTGCTTGACGCCACAGTTCGAGCCTACTTAATCACGACGTCAGATACCAACAGATACCAAAAGTGAAACTGTTAATATTTATTTTTAAAGTTACTTTGATATCCCTTTCAATAAATTCAATTATCTTCGTTATTAGAATATGTTTTGCAGCTTATTGTAGATTCATCTAAGATCCTTATAGTTTCAAAATCGGATCTGCGGTGTTATTTTCAGTGACCTACATTTTGACTTTCTTGCACAGGTGAAAAAATACTATCATCTGTCTTTTCTTGCAGTATTGAGATCACAGTTTGACTGCTTACCTAATGGGGCCCCTATTTCTGGTGTTTCCTCACCGTGCAGCTTCCAATTCTTCCAATAGACATCATTCTCCGGTCAGTTATTCTACTCATCCTTTAAGGTTTAGGTCCAAATCTCCATCTGCCAGGTTTTCTAC
>NC_046659.1:135263993-135265120 GCF_010883055.1 Belonocnema kinseyi | reverse complement strand
GCCAACATGCGAACTAGAAGATCAACAATCCACCAAATATTATTTCCCTGGGTGGAAAACCTAGCTGAAGCTTATATGAGTTTCCCTGATTTTCTCCTATGAATTGTTTATGTCTAGAATCTGAATTATTGAAATTACGAGCAGGTGCTCTCCCTGGTAAGCGACAATAGATGTATTAATACTTCAGTACTCTCGAGTAAGATGAGAATATGGATAATGACGTCCTCCTTTGTTATCCGCAAAGTGATTCTCGTCCACTCTAACATTTAACAGCCTCTACAGTTGACAGAATATAAGACCTTAAACACCTGGCGGCGGCGTTACATAGGTAATCTAAAGCGATTAGCATGAACTTCAGACTGGAAACCAAAATGTGCGTGCGTTAAAGCAATACCAATAGTATAGTCAATTATTTATAGGGGATATTAAAATAAACCTCAAGAATATTCCTTCATAAAATCGTGAATCTTGCAAGTACATGGGTACAAAACTTTCGTTTTAGTGGGTGTGATCTATCAAAGATGAGGAATTTAGTCTAATGAAGTCAAAACATGTTGAGAAGTGTAACATAATAATAATAAATAATAAAAGGAGCCTCGGTGGCTCAGTTGGTTAGACACTCGGACTTCACCTCAGAGGTCCGGGATTCAATCCCTGAGCCGGTAACTCTAGAAATTTTGTAATGTACCTTTACCGAGGTTCAGGTGGTTCGGAACCCACCTTAAGCTGTAGGTCCCCCCATCGTGTACTTGACTGCAACCCAGTCCGTCAATGATGGGGTAAAACCAGGCTTTGTCCAATATGTCTGGGCAAACTGATCTTATCAGATCACTTGATTGGATTGTAAAAATGCGTCCGTGACGCAAACTTAATAAAAATACATAGTGGAGCATAGGCATGTTAGGATTACTAGAAAAGTAGAGCACATGGATGCAAAATTCTCAATTCATGAAGTTGTTCGATATTTAACATGGAAAGGTCTTTTTACATGCGTAATAATAGCATTCTCATAATCGGCTAAATTAAAAAAAAACGTAAGGAAAACGTACCAATTCCATTTGATCAAAATAAAACTATTTGATGAAATTTTATATTACAAGACATTAATCTAGAAAGTTTGAAATATT
>NC_046659.1:135262356-135263893 GCF_010883055.1 Belonocnema kinseyi | reverse complement strand
TCTTTGAAATTAAAAACGATCATTTATTTTTAAGGAAAAATTCTAATGAATAATTTAAATTGCTCGTTAAAAGACCTTGTTGTGAGCAAAGAATGATTTTGAATTACTTTACCCTTATTATTTGATGCATACGGTCGCTTTTAAAATTGAGTCACATTTTCTGTTTATTAAACCTAAAAATATTGCTAGTAAGTTTGAACTGTTTTTTTTCTAAATTTCGAAAATGCGTGGAAAGTAAATTAAACTTATTCTTTTCAATTTTCCACATCAAATCTAATGCTTCTCAGAGATTATGGATAAAGACGTGCCGAAATTAAAAATTTTGTATATCGCCCAGATAGATGTAGTCTACCTTATCTTCAAGAAAACCATAAGGCAACACTTTCAAGCATACATGCAATAATGTGCATGACTAACTCATCCGATTGTGTGCCTAACCATGGTAAGCGTACAGCTGATGATAAGGCTGAGAGTCGCAGGATAGCGATAGTTTAACAACGCAAGATTATTGAAAGAAACCTTATAAGAAATTCATCAAGCTAAAGATAATTAAATAACAAGAGATAATTTACACATACGTACATATTCATAAACTGCATTTATCAAATGATGAATAAGACATACCAGTATGTATACATACAAATGTATGATAGAAAAGGAATGATTCAAACATTATGAGTCATTCAACTAAAACAACACGCCATGCGACGCGCTGGTGCAAAATTATGTAAATGGTGAATGTTCGGATACATTGTAATCGAAAGTGTCTGACCAAAATTCCTGAATATTTATGATTTTGTGATAGAATTTATGTTTCATAATCGGTAACCGAGAGGGTGGAAAAAGGGAACTGACGTAGATCGCTCGCGTATTTTGATACTCATTTGCGAGATTCAATCTTTGAACGTACGTGCTCTTTCACTTTTGGCTTAATACGTGCTTTTTTAGTTGTTGACTCAATACGTGCTTTGCTACTTTTGGTTCAGTACGTGCTATTTCTATTTATAGTGGGCCCATGGGGAACTGGGACTATATAAGCCCAAAAGATACCCCTGTTAATCAACTTCAGTCCTACTTCCCTGGCCTTTTTACTGTTCAATTCGTTCTTCAAATGACGAATCACTCTGACAAAGTTTCAGGTTCTATCTCATAGTGACGGAAGAAACGCTCTGATTCAGTCGTGCACTTTCAAGTTCAATTTAAAATAGGTAACGTGATCGAGTATTAAACTGAATTCCTTTGGCTGAGGCTTTCGTTCGTCATAGAGAACTTCCGAGATTTGATTTCGATAAATTACAATTTAAAATTAAATAACGTACCAATAGCTCCAGCATGCATTGTTGTGAAGTAGGCCTTGTTCTATATTAATAGAATGTGAAGAATTAGTGAAAAGAATATATAAGATTTTAGCTAATTTTTCATTGCATTTATGACATGTTTTCGCTGATGTTCTGAAATTCTTCTATGGCCAGGGATGCATGCTAGAAGAACTGAACGGCCTATCTTACTTATTCACTGTTTCAAATTTTAGCTTTAA
>NC_046659.1:135258225-135262256 GCF_010883055.1 Belonocnema kinseyi | reverse complement strand
TGGCGTAAAATAAGCTCAGGATAAAGTTATTTTCTTCAATCAGTCAAACAATAACCCAGTAATCTTTAAGCTTATTTCAAATATAAACTTCCATTGAATTTTTCTGTATCGACGAAGGGATCTCTAATTTTTTTTTTCTTAATTTTACCAAAGACTAAACTTTGAATTAGATTCAAACTAACTTAAAAATTTTGCTTTGTTTTAGTTAAAAGCGAGAACATTTTACCTATGGCGGGTTGAATTCGCACATCAAAAATCCTGCTTCATTTTAGTTAAAAGCTGACAATTTCACTTGGAGGAAATTGTGTTTGGAATCAAATATTAATAAATATCAACATGATAAAATAAAAATGTTTTATTTATATTGTATAAATAATGATTTGGGAACCGAAGGATAATATTTATAAGAAATCGTGCTTTGTGAATGGTTCAATAAAACATGAAGAAAATACCACAGTTTTCTAGTTTTTGGTTTCCTTTTTAAGCTTTTGATAACTTGTTAAGTTTTTTTTCTTGAATTAAATGAATTTTCTCTTTAAATTTTAGTTGAAGACTTAAGTTCTTTAAGTTAACCTATTTCGGGTTTCAACTCGGTCCTGACGTAATGTCATAATTTTTTGGCATCATTACGTCACAGTAAAATATTATAAGTCTAAATTTATTAGCCTAAATTGGATCTAAAAATGTTGTCTTTAATTACATGGATGTAAATAAGAATCTAATAGTTTCATGCAATGCAAAATACTGATCTGTCTAAAAAATTTATTTTTCTTAAAAGTAAAAAGCAGTGTGCGATAGGTGAAAATAATGGAAAGAAGAATACTTAAAAAGAGGTAGAGGGCCTTAGTTATATTTTTGACATTAGGGAGTAAATAATTTTCTATTGAAAGTTTACAATTAGAAAGGTTTATTTTCTCACAATAATCAGAAGGTATTATTTATCGTTGTTATCTGCACATTAGATATTATTATTATTAATATTGTGTGTTGAGACTGTCACAGCCCCCGATGCTTAAGTGATCCCGTTGCGTCCCCTTACCAGCCTTAAGCATGGCCCCGTAGCCCTCTCCATAAGGAGAGGACCGCAGCTACGCTGTTGGCTGATATTTCAGACTCAATTAAACGGTAGCTGCCTGTGAACGTTACTCATTTTCCCGCAATCGCGGGGCAGTGACAGAGAATAGGAGTCGAAGTCTCATTATCCTTTCCACACAACCGACAGAGGGGATTTTCTTCATGCCCTATCTTATGCCTGAGATACCGGAGGTTTCCATGTCCTATACAAATTTCTTTACGGACTTTGAATTCATTCCTTCCGAGCATTCCTTTAGCTCGATGTGGGTTTAGCTTTGAGCTAAAGAGTGTTTTAGCCTGTCTACAGCTAGCGACCAAATCCCACTCATTCCGATGTTCCTCGGTCAGCCAACTGTTGATAATTTCAGTGAACAACCTACTGCAAATGACTACAACTGGCTCAGGTCCAGTAGAATTATCCTTTGCTGCTAGCTATGCTAGCCTGTTCGAAATCTCATTACCTCTGATACCACTATGTCCAGGGATCCAGAGCAGAGTGTATCGGTTTTCTGTCGCTAGCTTATTCAGTACCTCAAAGCAGTCCCATACTAGTAGCAAGGTGGTCATTATTTCATTCAGAGCCATGATAGCGGCCCTGCTATATAAGCCGATGCGAATGTTTCTTTTATTGCCATACTCCATTGCCTTATAGGCGCACTTGGGAAAGGCTATAATCTCAGATTGTAGAACTGCTGCGTATGACTCCATCGCAATTGTAAAGCACATTTTGTTCCGTCTCCGAAATAGACCTGCTGCAACGTTCTCCTTGTTCCTGGAGCTTGAACTTCGAGGCACAAGTGATACCTCTTAAAATCAGTCCCCTGTTCCTTTCCAGTCGGGACCTCAAAGTAGATAGTTCGATTCTGCTCCAGCAGACGACTGCCGCGTAGGTTAGTCTGGGTCGCAGGATCGCTGTGTAGCTGCATAAAAGTGTCTCCCGTTTTAAGCCCCAGCTCTTCCTAATGGCTCTTCTACAGAGCCAAAGAGTCGATACTAGCTGCTTATCCAGAATGACTTTTAGATATTTGGCTTGCCTTTGATTTTCAGTTTTTGTCAGGCCAAATTGATATACTGGTGGCTCCCCACTTGTACATTCTGGTGAATACTGTCAGTCCTCGGAGAGGCCGTCAGGCAAGCCCCCGACGACTCCCTGTTTGTTATCTATTGTATCGCCTTGTGCCTCTTTACCCCCACGCCGATAGCGTGCTCTCTGAGCCCCTTTCTCGCTTTTGAGCCTCAATTCTGGTTGTCGGCGTTGGGCTAGCCGATGTGAAAGGTTCTTCAAATGCTCCATTAGCCTGCTGAGCTTACCTCCTCACTCTCATTTTCAAGGATCCGTTGATCCGTTTCTTGTTATTGGGGGACTGATTATCCACTTTTGTTTCCATAGTCTCACTAAGAGGGACTGTCACACCCTCAGCTCACGGAAGAGGTAGGGGCACAGCTGCCGCCTGAGAGAGGCTTGCCGAAGAGACAGATTGGGATGAAAGGTTTATGCTAGACCCGTTAGGACGCAGCCCCTTCCCCCCTCTGCCAACTGCCTTTCTCTTTCTTCTTTTGGAATATTAGCGTGATATATTTTGGTTCCTACGAGTAGCTAGGGAAATAAAAGGCCCGCCCCTCCAGAGCCACACATGCAAGCGTAAGACCAATTACTCTGGGAGGTCGTGCGGTGTTTCTGAGAGGCTGTTATGACACTTTCGTAACCCCTTAGGTGCCAAGATGCCATGAGCACGATCACTCTACACCCATGGCTTAGGAAGGTGGTAACATTGAGCAAGAAACTCAATGAATACGCGTTCGCAGGCCACCACACCAACGGAGAGCTATTTCATGATCTCTGTGTAGCCGCAGGTTATTGCCGTGCTGAGTCCAGAAATTGGAGATCGGCCCGGGAGAGACCTTAACCCGCGGATCCAGAAGGTCCGTGTTAGCTAGGCTCTTTCACCCTTCTAGCATACTGCAATCATGCATACCAACTACAAGGTCTTAAAACCCCTAGGGGAGGCATGCTAGATAACTTTTGAAAAAAAAATATCTACAAACTTTTGTTAATTATTTTTGCTGGTACACGCAGTTTTTGTTTTAATCGTTACAAATACTTTTAAAAAATGCATAAGAACATACATTTGAATTTTTGGAAAAGGATAACAGATAAGAAAAAAAATTAATTGACAAAAGTTGTTCATCCAAAAAAGATCTACAAATTGTTGGGCCCCTAAATTTTCCGTCAATTAGTCAGCGTATTTTTTTTCTACATAACTTAAAAATAGTGCCTTTAGAAAATCGGGATTCTTCCTCTAGCTGCCAATAACATTTTTCAACTTGATAAAACATAAGGCTATATTCCCTACATGAGAATGGAATGATTATTATTTATTATTATCAATTATTTTAATTATTATTATCTCATGAGGGTAAGCGCGAGTGATATCAGATTGATGAGATAAGATATTTTTCATACTGTAAGAAACTACAAGTATAATACTGAATTACGTTCTTAACCAAATTCTTTATTAATTGAATAATCAGTTTTGTCACAGTAGACAAAATACAAATCTCCTATAAAATAAAAATCGCAACATTTTTCTATGAAAATCGTGTCGTTATTGATCTTTATGTTTTTTCTATTTATTATAATCTGCTTTAATTAATTTAAGGGCCAACACAAATCCTTGAAAACGATTTTAAAAATCTACCGGAGGCTCTACAATTTCAGGATAATATGCACTTTTATGTCCAGAATGATCATCGACATGTAAATTTGTGTGTTATTTTAATTTTTATCCAAAATGGCTGGCTATTGAAATTGACCTTTGGTTAAGAACATTAAACGACGGGAAAAATCACTGAAAAATGTAACTAATTATTAATTTGTTACATATTTACAAACGTTATTCACTGACTAATAATTTTACCAGAAAATTGACCAGTTGCAGTAAACAGTTAAAAGTAAT
>NC_046659.1:135256483-135258125 GCF_010883055.1 Belonocnema kinseyi | reverse complement strand
AACTTGTTACTTGAATCTGCAGCAGAAATAGAAAATTTCATTTTATTCAGATACTTGCTAGCGGCAAGATAAAATGCGGATTCTGGAAAACTCTTTCGAATTTCGCAGTGAGTCTAACTTTTAACAAACATATAAATCCCAACTGTTGTGGCTGTTCAAACCTAAATTCACAACTATGACACCAGTTATAAAATTGATTACGGGCAATCCATACATTTTAAGGGTGACAAATTAATTACTTTTTTTCCTAATAACCGCAACTAGTTATAAGTCATATTCCATTACTTTAACTGTTTACTGCAACTGGTCAATTTTCTGGTAAAATTATTACTCAGTGAATAACGTTTGTAAATATGTAACAAATTAATAATTAGTTACATTTTTCAGTGATTTTTCCCGTCGTTTAATGTCCTTAACCAAAGGTCAATTTCAATAGCCAGCCATTTTGGATAAAAATTAAAATAACACACGAAAATGATCATTTCTTGCTAAATAACGCATAGTATGAAAAAAATCATACTTTTCAAATGCCCTTCAAGATTGTGATAACAACTTTTTTTAATTTTCTTAAAAATTAAAACATTCAAATTTTGACACGATGCAAAATAATGAAAAATCCAAAAAATTACATTTCTCGGCCAAAATTTGCAAAATGCAGTAAAATATGAGTAGGAAAAAATTGTGCATTTGAAAAAAAATTTGTCATGCAACATTTTTTGATAATATAATTTTTTCAAAATTTTAAATAAATATTTAAAACATGCTTATTACAGAACTTAAGGACAGAAAAAATAAACATCAAAATTATGAATACCTTCCCCTCGTTGAAAACCTTTACATCAAAAATAGAAAAAAATAATGTCAAGAAATATTTATACTGAATCTGCAATGTAATGTTGATGAAACAAATTAAAAATCAAGAAGCCTATAAATAGTTTATTCAAAACTTGGCTCCATTTAAATTTACATATCAATGATCATTCAAAAACATAAAGATCAATAACGATACGATTTTCATAGAAAAATGTTGCGATTTTTATTTTATACCAATTTCTTTATCACCAATAAGTAAAGTTTTATTTTACGCCAACTTTTGACAGATTTCGAATTATGTCGTGTAAAAATGTTTTATTTTCTATATCATAAAAATAATGAGAACTTATGCATCTCATGAAAAACAGTTGTATTCAGATTTTCGTCTGGTTCTAAATTTGCTTCCGAAGAAAACTGTCTGGGGCGCTGCTGAACGATTAACGCTTGAAAAACCATAATATACGGACTTTCTATTATTTTTTGTAATAACAAGTTACTATACTTGCAACATCTACAGTTTCCTTGTAAATTTACTTTTAGCATCTCGATTCGAGTTTGCATCGCAAAAGAAATTATTTTTTAATTTTATGTTTTTTAATTATTGGAAGTGTACATTATTTTAAGGGTTTTATAAGAGATGACTTTACTTGTACCATATCACATCGAGGCATATCAGGGGGCATGGGAGACATTAAATTAGTAAATAATTCTTGCAAAAATGTGGGTTTAGTATTAATTTCAAAGGTTTTGAAAAATATAACTTTTCTATATATAAAAAAAATTCTGGACGATAATGAAACTAAATTAAAAAACTAATCTGATTATACCG
>NC_046659.1:135254968-135256383 GCF_010883055.1 Belonocnema kinseyi | reverse complement strand
TGTTGTTTTGGATTTAAAAAATGCTATTAGTGCTAATTTTCTTTTTTTGAAAAAATAGTGAGATAAATTGCTTGAAATTCTGAGTACTATGATTGGTTGTCCATGGAATTTGTAAATATTAAAAAAATGCTTTTACTAATTCGACTAATTCGTAAAAACATTTTTTGGGTTTCAAGGATCTCAAAACGTAGATATTTGACAAAATGCGGGGAGGTCAAATTTTACTTAAACCTAATACATTATCTGATGTGTATGTAACAAACAGCCAAAAAAAGGAATTAAAAATTTATTTCTAGTACAGGCATTTTTTTAAAGTAGTTAAAAGTGGTCAGAGAAACTGTCTTCTTATAATCCCCTTGGATGGTGTTATCAGGGCAAAATATTTGTTAAATAATTTTTTAATGGACCTGCACCACATAAATAACATTCATTTTCATTTATATGGAGAGAGAAAATCTTAGTATTTCATTTGATTCTAAAATTGAATAGGGAATTTCTTGATATTTGACATTTCGAAAAATGTTTTTATTGAGTTGAGGGATTGCAAATTTCACAATTCACAATTTTTTTTTGGATGAAAAAGAATTAAATTTTTTATATTCATCGTTTAGTCTTATATTTTAATGAATCATTGATAATGTTTAGAATTGTGCACTCTCCGAAAATTTCTGTAAACAAGTTTTTGAAAGTGTATTCACTTGCCATTAATCATAAGCATTATTTAAAAACAGTTTAACACTCCAAAATAAAAATCAAAAATAAAAATAAAATTTTTTAACTCAAGGGACCTTTTGAACAAAAAAACTATTAGCTTTATGCTAATAAATAATGAAAATTAATATTTCATTAATGTCAATTTTTTTAATCATGTAAATACTTAAAGCATAGCAATCAAATTAAAATCACCCAAATTTCTTTCCAGTGAAAAAAAATTATTCCAAAAAGATTGAATTGACCATTTCAAAATAAACAAAAAAGTTTTAAAAAATATAAATATATTATTTTATTTACCAATATAATTTAATGTAACCACGAATGATAGCACCAGAGTAAAAAAGATCTTCATTTTTTCAAACAGATTTAAAACTGATTCCTGAATTGATGAAGATTTTGGGTAAAAACGTAACTACGTAGTATTTCGATAACTTCTATATTGTAGTTTTAATCTCACGAATCTGGTATGCCTCGAACTTGCCCTTGTGGGATATTTGTATTTCATTGATTATTTCATTTTAATGTAAAGGCAACAGCTGCGAGGTGTATCAAGTAGGAAAACAATTTTTGAATGAGGTATACTATCGCACAGTAATAAATAGGCAAATATAAATAACGAAGAAATTCGGATTTATTGGAATATTACACATATCATTTTTATTTTATTAAAACGCTATTTCAAAGTTATGTAGAAATGAAAT
>NC_046659.1:135251814-135254868 GCF_010883055.1 Belonocnema kinseyi | reverse complement strand
AACATCAAAAGGCGACAGCTTTGCAATATTGATTTTACATTGCTGCCGATTAAAAAATATATAATCACCTTTTTGACAAAAGTTTCCATTTTTAATTTGAAACACACTAGACGTTTCTAAAACTTCACATTCATACATGATGTATTCAAGTAATAGCCAAAGAGGCTAATTTTTAAAAATCTAAAGTTTTATGCTAATATGAATCTGTTGAATTTTTTCGTACCCGAAAACTAGTCCTTCCCTTTTTTAAGAACACATTTTTTGTATATTTTTGCATTTAGTTTTGGCGTACTCCTTTTTACACACTTTTTTATAACTACTATGGGACCATTTATCAGCATACGTTAGTCTCACACGTAATAAAAATGTCGCCCTACTTCGAGTAACAGGCGTCAGATTAATGATTAGTTACACTTTTACCCAAATTCTTTATTTAGACAGTTACCAGCTTTTTCCTCGTATAGGAAATATGACGATTATTTTTTTCCTGGTCCCATCTTTGGCGGTAATGTTTGATATAATTGGTAAATTTAATGTTGAAATATTATAACAATATTTTTATAAATATTGTTAAGGTTTGTAAAAATAACCATTTTTTGAGTTAATTTTCTTTGTATACTAATTTCAATCAGTGTAAGAACTTTGATGTCGCATGCACTCATCTAAACTACGTCAAAAACACTTGTGTAAAATGAAATCTCTTGAAATATACACCGTTCTGTAAAATCCTGAATATTCTCGTGAAATATTGTACAATTTACAGCATGCTTGGAAATTTGATGTCACATATTGGAAACCGTTGAAATTGTTTAATTTTTTATCATCTCAAATTAGGGATAAGCTTTTAAACCCTTTAAATTCCTTTTAATCTGCTAAAAACGTCAAAAATCGCTGAAATACGAAGGGAGAAAAATGGACATAAAAAATTGCGCGTTAGTGCTAGTAATCATATGTTGTAAAAAGTATTAATTACATCAGTTATTTTAAAGTCTGTTGAAGTCTGCAGTCTGTAGATATCGCCAAAGTGAGTCATGTAAATTAAAACTTTTTGAGAATGATGATAATCACTGAACAACCATTTCTCTGTTTTTTAAGCTCCATCTGTCAAATTTATCAAAGGTCAGCTTATATTTATATTTAAAATTTTGGAGTACTAAATCATGCCTTGCTCTATTCTCTTCTTCATTTTCTTCACTTCACATTATTTAATTGAAAATTCAATTGTTTAGTGGAAACAATTTCATTAAGGTGAAAAATTGGAATTCATCAACAATATTTAATATTTTGTGAAAAGCTCGTCCTTTTAACTTGAAAATTTAGCATTTTGTATAACATTCTTTTTCTTCATTAACAGCAAAATACTTTTATGAACTCTTACATTATTTGTTTAAATTCAACTGTTTATTTAAAAATGTCATGCTTTTTCGAAATATTAACTATTACATGGACGGTGAAAGATTTATCACTTAAGTTAAACAAATTTTTTCTCGAAAATTTAAATATTTTTTTTAAGTTTCGATCTCAAGTTTAATTTAAGTTGCATTATAGCTGAATCAATTGTTTTGTATTAAAAATCCCTTTTTTGTCGTAAAAATGCAACATATCAACCGTTAAAACATATCAACATATTAAAATACCGCTATTCGGTAAAAAATTTAACATTTTTATAGCAGATTCGTTATTTGCTTAATTGAAAATTATTTTCTGCAAATAGAAATATACATTTTTTATTTTTGGTTGAAAATTTAAATCTATTGATTGAAAATTTCAAATTACTTTAAGGTCATTATTGACAGACTCACTATGTTGAAAGCTGACACCTACTTTTCAAAGCATCGCGGCTCGCTTCATTTAGAAAATGTTTAAGGTTTCCTTTTTGCTGCAAATGGTAGGCGCAGAGCCATCTTTTCCCGGCACTGTGCTGCCTTATGGCTCTTCAGATCGCATCTGCAGCTATCGCCTCTGCGGTGTTCTCCAATAGATTAAGGGACTGCGTTTATATCAACGAAGGCTAGAAAAAAACCCTGCTGCTCCTCTTTATCACGTTAGCCTTATGGCCTTGAAAAAAAACGACGTGGTCGCCCGGCTTAAAGCTTGCCTGCAATTTCTTCAACACGTTCGCATATTTCTCTCTAGCAGAAGGCTTAATGAAAATAGTCTCTCTTGGAATTTTTCTCTTCCTGCGCCTTTTTGGTCGACAAAGTTGTTTCTCTTGTTATGGATGCTTTGTGGTCCTTTCCTCCGCTTTCTCCCCGCTATTTGAGGCGGCTTCTTTTTCTGCGTCATACTTGAAGCCTCGGTGCACTCTGCCTTAACCCGGGTTTTAAACTTCTTCGGGACCGAGTTCTTCTCAGATTTCCCTGATACCTGGCTACCTTTAGAAGTTCTTTCATCTTAATTGCATCGTTGGTCACTTTCTCGAATTAACTGCTGGTAGGCTTCTGCATTCATCTGTGTCGCGATTGTTTATAATTCAGAAGTGCTACTTTGCCTCTTCCGTTTTACCTGGTCCGTCTCCTCCTGCACCGAGAGGGATCTAGTTCTAGATGGCGTCCTCATAGAAGAATCCATTCCCGCCAGAACTTTCATATCTTCCACTGACAATTGTTGCGATTGCCACCCCCCCACCCCTCCCTCCGAAAAAAATCCGCGAGGCCGCGTCGCCAGCATATCCGCTGAAGCTATTAGAGAAGAGATCGAGCACAACCGCGACGACAACGCGGGAACGCAGGGGTAAAAATAAGGTTAAAAATGTATCTATTCGGTTGAAACTTGAACTACCTTGTTGGTAGCTCTCCTCTTCCATTTTTCTTTTTAAAAAAATTATTTTATTGTTATTTTCCATTCGAATTTTTTTCGCCTAATCTACTTGTATTCAAGCTTCTGGCATCTTTATTTGAGTATGTATCAATTGCTTTCGTTTTATCGTTTACAAAGTCTTTTCATAAATTTTTATATTCTTTCATACTGTCTTCCATTTTCCTATTGTCCGTTTCGTTTAATGCTGGTCTGCTTCACGACAGCCATCATTTTGGTTTTCTTCTGGAAGTTTCT
>NC_046659.1:135248984-135251714 GCF_010883055.1 Belonocnema kinseyi | reverse complement strand
GGGGGGGTGGCAATCGCAAAAATTGTCAGTGGAAGATATGAAAGTTCTGGCGGGAATGGATTCTTCTATGAGGACGCCATCTAGAACTAGGTCCCTTTCGGTGCAGGAGGAGACGCACCAGGTAAAACGGAAGAGGCAAAATAGCACTTCTGAATTGGAAAGAATCGCGACACAGATGAATGCAGAAGCCTACCAGCAGTTAATTCGAGAAAGTGACCAACGATGCAATTAAGATGAAAAAACTTCTAAAGGTAGCCTAAAAACCTGAGGGCCAAATGAGACGGACTCATCAGGGAAATCTGAGAAGAACTCGGTCCCGAAGAAGTTTAAAACCCGGGTTGAGGCAGAGTGCACCGAGGCTTCAAGTATGACGCAGAAAAAGAAGCCGCCTCAAATAGCGGGGAGAAAGCGAAGGAAAGGACCACAAAGCATCCATAACAAGAGAAACAACTTTGTCGACCAAAAAGGCGCAGGAAGAGATAAATTCCAAGAGAGACTATTTTCATTAAGCCTTCTGCTAGAGAGAAATATGCGAACGTGTTGAAGAAATTGCAGGCAAGCTTTAACCTGGGCGACCACGTCGTTTTTTTTCAAGGCCATAAGGCAAACAAGAACGAGCGATGCGCTTATGGAGCTCGCAGTCGAAGAGGAGGACAGAGAGAGGTTTGAAGCTGATCTCTGAGGGGCTCTCAGAGATAATGGTATTGTTCGTCTCCTCGTCCCAAAAGGCAAAATTATGATTTACGACCCCGTGCAGGTGATAGATATCGAGAAAGCTCTTTAGGCGTTTCTAGGGGAGGGCATTGGTGTTCCTCCAACGACTAACGTGATAAAGAGGAGCAGCAGGGTTTTTTTTCTAGCCTTCGTTGATATAAACACAGTCCCTGAATGTATTGGAGAAGACCGCAGAGGCGATAGCTGCAGATGCGATCTGAAGAGCCATAAGGCAGCACAGTGCTGGGAAAAGGTGGCTCCTAGCCTACCATTTGCAGCAAAAGGAAAACCTTAAACATTTTCTAAATGAAGCGAGCCGCGATGCTTTGAAAAGTAGGTGTCAGCTTTCAACATAGTGAGTCTGTCAATAACGACCTTAAAGTAATTTGAAATTTTCAATCAATAGATTTAAATTTTCAACCAAAAATAAATATGTATATTTCTATTTGCAGAAAATAATTTTCAATTAAGCAAATAACGAATCTGCTATAAAAATGTTAAATTTTTTACCGAATAGCGGTATTTTGATATGTTGATATGTTTTAGCGGTTGATATGTTGCATTTTTACGACAAAAAAGGGATTTTTAACACAAAACAATTGATTCAGCTATAACACAACTTAAATTGAACTTGAGATCGAGACTTAAAAAAAATATTTAAATTTTCGAGAAAAAATTTGTTTAACTTAAATGATAAATCTTTCACTGTCCGTGTAATAGTGAATATTTCGAAAAAGCATGACATTTTTAAATAAACAGTTGAATTTAAACAAATAACGTAAGAGTTCATAAAAGTATTTTGCTGTTAATGAAGAAAAAGAATGTTATACAAAATGCTGAATTTTCAAGTTGAAAGGGCGAGCTTTTCACAAAATATTAAATATTGTTGATGAATTCCAATTTTTCACCTTAATGCAATTTTTTCCACTAAACAATTGAATTTTCAATTAAATAAAGTGAAGTGAAGAAAATGAAGAAGTGAATAGAGCAAGGCACGATTTAGTACTCCAAAATTTTAAATATAAATATAAGCTGGCCTTTGATAAATTTGACAGATGGAGCTTAAAAAACAGAGAAATGTTTGGTCAGTGATTATCATCATTCTCAAAAAGTTTTACTTTACATGAATCACTTTGGCGATATCTACAGACTGTAGACTTCAACAGACTTTAAAGGAACTGATGTAATTAATGCTTTTTACAACATATGACTACTAGCACTAACGCGCAATTTTTTATGTCCATTTTTCTCCCTTCGTATTTCAGCGATTTTTGACGTTTTTAGCAGATTAAAAGGAATTTAAAGGGTTTAAAAGCCTATCCCTGATTTGAGATGATAAAAAATGAAACAATTTCAAGTGATTTCGACATAGTTTAGATGAGTGCATGCGATATCAAAGTTCTTGCACTGATTGAAATTAGTATACAAAGAAAATTAACTCAAAAAATGGTTATTTTTACAAACCTTAACAATATTTATAAAAATATTGTTATAATATTTCAATATTAAATTTACCAATTATATCAAAGATTACCGCCAAAGATGGGACCAGGAAAAAAATAATCGTCATATTCCCTATACGAGGAAAAAGCTGGTAACTGTCTAAATGAAGAATTTGGGTAAAAGTGTAACTAATCATTAATCTGACGCCTGTTACTCCAAGTAAGGCGACATTTTTATTACGTGTGAGACTGACGTATGCAGATAAATGGTCCCATAATAGTTATAAAAAAGTGTGTAAAAAGGAGTACGCCAAAACTAAATGCAAAAATATACAAAAAATGTGTTCTTAAAAAAGGGAAGGATTAGTTTTCGGGTACGAAAAAATTGAACAGATTCACATTAGCATAAGACTTTAGATTTTTAAAAATTACCCTCTTTGGCTATTACTTGAATACATCATGTATGAATGTGAAGTTTTAGAAACGTCTAGTGTTTTTCAAATTAAAAATGGAAACTTTTGTCAAAAAGGTGATTATATATTTTTTAATCGGCAGCAATGTAAAATCAATATTG
>NC_046659.1:135247598-135248884 GCF_010883055.1 Belonocnema kinseyi | reverse complement strand
CTAAAATTGAATAGGGAATTTCTTGATATTTCACATTTCGAAAAATGTTTTTATTGAGTTGAGGGATTGCAAATTTCACAATTCACAATTTTTTTCTGGATAAAAAAGAATTAAATTTTTTATATTCATCGTTTAGTCTTATATTTTAATTAATCATTGATAATGTTTAGAATTGTGCACTCTCCGCAAATTTCTGTAAACAAGTTTTTGAATGTGTATACACTTGCCATTAATCATAAGCATTATTTAAAAACAGTTTAACACTCCAAAATGAAAATCAGAAATAAAAATAAACTTTTTTAACTCAAGGGACCTTTTGAACAAAAAAACTATTAGCTGTATGCTAATAATTAATGAAAAATAATATTTCATTAATGTCAATTTTTTTAATCATGTCAATACATAAAGCATAAGCAATCAAATTAAAATGACCCAAATTTCTTTTCAGTGAAAAAAAAGTATTCCAAAAAGATTGAATTGACCATTTCAAAATAAACAAAATTTTTAAAAAATATAAATATATTATTTTATTTACCAATATAATTTAATGTAACCACGAATGATAGCACCAGAGTAAAAAAGATCTTCATTTTTTCAAAGAGATTTAAAACTGATTCCTGAATTGCTGAAGATTTTGGGTAAAAACGTAACTACGTAGTATTTCGATAACTTCTATATTGTAGTTCTAATCTCACGAATCTGGTATGCCTCGAACTTGCCCTTGTGAGATATTTGTATTTCATTGATTATTTCATTTTAATGTAAAGGCACCAGCTGCGAGGTGTATCAAGTAGGAAAACAATTTTTGAATGAGGTAATACTATCGCACAGTAATAAATAGACAAATATAAATAACGAAGAAATTCGGATTTATTGGAATATTACACATATCATTTTTATTTTATTAAAACGCTATTTCATAGTTATGTAGAAATGAAATAAACTTATCAATCGACATATAGTTTTAGCGAGCCTAGATCCCGGCGCCTTATCAGAATATAATGTTTAACAATTTTTATGGAACTTTTTTGAGCGAAGCAATTTTTGTCTATTCGCTGCTTTCGTTATTTAAAGGAAATACAATTTACTGCAAGACTGGAAAGAAAGAAGCAAACATCATTTATTCCACTTTCGAACAAAGTTTGATTTGAACCAAATTCAACTGTATTTTTAATTTTTTAAAATAGTGGTAGAATAAAAAATTATTCCTCACTATTTACATGGGCTTAATCACTTTAAGTGGTAGTTCACAATCCTTGGGGGTGCTTATAGAAAAATCGTTGTGA
>NC_046659.1:135244574-135247498 GCF_010883055.1 Belonocnema kinseyi | reverse complement strand
TAGATTAATTTAAATAATAATGTAGAACCTAAGTTTCATATTTTGGTGATCCAAAGCCGCATCAGATGGTTGCAAGTAAATTCAAGTTATAAATAATAATAAAAATACAATGAATTCTAGTTCTCAAGGGTTGTAACTTTTGACAATGTTCCAGCTGATCTTTTTATGCATGCTTTATCAGAAATGCTTTATCATTGATTTCTTTGTTATCAATTTTATTCTTCAAATTTAAATAAGCACTCAAAAAAAGTCCAGTTACAGTTAATAAACACGTCTGGGGAAAAATTGGTGATAATTATTATGAGAAATTATGTTTAGTATAACTAAAAGGTGCGTGTTTATTAACTATGTTTATTATGAAAGCTATTCTGGATAATATTTCTGGTTGCAGAAGTGCGTGGTATCGTGTGGATTTCCAGAAAGTCGTGTTGCTGGATGTGTCGGGTGACTCTTTGTTTTAAATGTCCAATTCTCGGACAATCTTGATGTGTTCAATTTATGATTGAATTTGTAAATATTAATAATTATAAATAATAATCGCGAATTTAGTTGTTTTATGAGAAAAATATGCGCTTTTTTTTCCAAGACATAGTATTGATACAGGAATGCCTTCAGATCCAGCACATATTTTTTGTGTCTTTGGAAAATGTTCATAAAAATTTTAATATTGTAAACAATAAATAAGCATAGAGAATATTCTATAATTTTGCTATTAACCAAGTCATCTACCGAAATATTCTAAAAATAGTCAAGAAAAGGTCTTCAAGAAGATTTTCAGAAGCTGAATGTAGTTGCTGCACTATGTTTTCAAGAAATTGTGTAAGATTATTTTCTTTAAGACGCTGTTCATTTAATTTAGGAGAGGCCGATCTTCTTCGCCCATATCTCTCTGCAATCGTTTTTTTTTTTTTAATAGTCGAACATCGGTTGGCAGCAGAATATCAGCTAGGGCTTACGGAAACATCTGGTTAAGTTTATCAAATTTTGTTATGTAGGTGAATAGGTGCAATCTGCCAAACCCATGTTTCGAGAAACAACATTGACACGATCGAGAAAACATTGACACGATCAGTTTTTCCAATTTGTCGGACACTTTTCCTGTCGAACCACTATTTGGGAAGTCATCAACATTTTTGGTCTCTTTATACCGCTTTACCCACTTGCTGACGAACGACGATGATTTTCCCATGTACTTTGCAGCTTGATTGTGAGACAATTTGGGACCTTTTGGGTGGGAACAAAGGAACACAGCATATTTTGACACCAAAATCATGTCGACACACCTTACCGACTGCGAGTAAAGCCACCCACGCTTTAACTTGACAGACTGTAACATTAAACAGAAAATTGTGAACAGAAAACTTCTGATACTCTCACCTCGATTTTATAGTAAGATCATATCTTACATTATATTTTATTTAAATTACTAGGAATTCCATTAGGTTCTATTAAAATATATTTTCAGGGAGTGACCTTTGCCAGATTCGCAAGTTATAAATATTTAGCGAGCAGTAGTACAGTCAAATGATTGTTCCACGCAGCAGCCAGGGAGATGGCAGGCATTGATATTGAAAAATATATGTACATAAACGATTGAATCAACTGCGCACAAAGATAGACTGAACAACTTAGTGTGAATTTTGAATTTAAAGCGGGAATAAATGCATTATATCTGTCATGAATTTAATTACCAAGGTTGGCCAGTTTGCGCGAACTTCAGATACGTCACCGCACATTCAACATTTGAAAGCTGTGGATCATCAGGCAGCTTACTCCCAAGCCGGAAGAGGTCGAAGCACTTTGGCGATAAGTCAACGTTGTTCGGCATGCACTTAAAGAAGGCGCAGAGAAATTAAATAGCTTCAAGAAGCTGCGCAGTGATCTTATAAGATCTGAGGAAGAATGCACACCTGTCACTACCGAGAAAGTAAAAAAAGCATTTAGAGGCATGAGAAAATAATCTGCTCCGGGACCAGATGCTATCATAACTTCTGATGGCTGAAGTTTTCTTCAACCCACCAGCATCTTGCTCGAATATTCAGCGCATATCTAAAGTCGGAAGACCCTATTCCGCAGAGGTTAATGGAATTTTGCACAGTGCTCCTTCTAAAGAAGGACAACATAGCTGGTCCTTAAGATGACAGGCAAATAATTTATCTAAAAAATGTATACGATATTTACAGCCATTCTAAATGATAGGATTGTTTAGGTACTTAGACCTGTATAGCGAGAGATGTGAGAACAATGCGGCTCAAAAGAAAGTCTAGTTATATTGCTCAAAAATTCATGTCAAAGCTGAATTTAATCTGACCGGCCTTTAAATAGGGTGAATCAAAACGTGACAATTTCGTGAAGACTGAAGAAGTTAAACTTGATTGATTTGTATTTAGACGAGCGGAAAAAACCGCTTTATTTTCTTAAACTAAGCTGGTTTGAGGTAATGAGGTTTTTTTTGTTGAAATGATTAATAAAATACAAAAGTTTTAGCAAGAAAAGCTCAAGGCATATATTATTCATGAGATAAGGGTCAGTTTAGTTCACCTAAATCTACAATAACCAAAAAAAGGAATATCAGAGTTCACAGCCCAAAGTGATATCTCTCAAGACAGGAAAAATAAGATGCTCTTTCAAAAAAACGGGCATTATACAATTCCAAACCAAATTAATGTATATTACGTATTGAATATTATAGAATTTATATATGTTCTCTGATGACAATACAGATTACTTGAAAAAATTTAATTTTTAACTAGCAAAGCTAAATTTTCAATTATTAATATGACTCTTTAAATAGTAAATTGAAACAATTACATTTGACATTAGACACATTAATTTTGAAAAGAAAAATTAGGAGGAATTTTCGAAAAATAGTTAAATTACGAAACAATAAAATAAATCTTTAAATAAGAAGGATGAATTTTGAA
>NC_046659.1:135242817-135244474 GCF_010883055.1 Belonocnema kinseyi | reverse complement strand
CCCCAAGAACAAATTGTTTTATCAACACCCGATGGTGACGTCTTTGCAATATTGGACAGTGTTTATACTCTTGCTGGAATGTATACTTATGTTAAGAGTGATTAGAGTATTAGACGCGCAAAAATAAACATGAAAAGCGGCAAAGTTACCGTAATGACAACAGAAGAAATGAATGAATCTCCAGTTGGTCCCCGAAACCGAATCAGAAAATATTTTCTGATAACACGTGAGAAACGTTTGTATCATTAATTTAATGAAGGAACTTCACCCTAAAATACGATATGGTTTTTAAACCAGCACGTATAAAAATAGATGGCCAAAGTTAGAGGGTCAAAATTAGGGAGCCAGTCCGTTTTTCTAGAAGGTTTGAAGAGTATTACATAACTTTTTGACATAGATAGGCGTTCATTAACGTACCAATAGCTCCAGCATGCATTGTTGTGAAGTAGGCCTTGTTCTATATTAATAGAATGTGAAGAATTAGTGAAAAGGATATATAAGATTTTAGCTAATTTTTCATTGCTTTTATGACATGTTTTCGCTGATGTTCTGAAATTCTTCTGTGGCCAGGGATGCATGCTAGAAGAACTGAACGGCCTATCTTACTTATTCACTGTTTCAAATTTTAGCTTTAATTTAGAAAATAGAGGCAACATTTAAAAATTTTTCCAGCTGAATGAGATAGGCACACAGAAAAAAATCTGGAAAGGGGGGGCGTGGTTCCAGATAGTGTGGAGCCAATTTTGTTCGTCTGTGCTGGATCTTTATCGGTTTGAGGGTAGAGCTACGGAAGTTCAATTCATCCGTGTCCCGCACGATGCGGCCAGCGAACGCGCGGCGTGCGAATTATCGAGACGGCATTGATTCTTTGCATGCGGGAGCGAAATAGTATAACACATAGAGAGCATGCTGTTCGATGCTGCCATCTCAGCAATTCAGAAGAAACGAGACACGATTGCATTCTACTAGCTAGAACCAAAATTATAAAATGCTGGCATACCAGCATCGAACAGCACCTGCTCTCTGTGTTGAATTGCTCTGCTCCCGCATGCATATAATTAATGTTGTCTTGATATCCGTTAGCTCACTGGCTAAATCGGTCGCGAAACCGAAGAATTTAACTACCGTAGTACTACTTTAAAACCGATGGAGGTCCACCCCTCGTGGACGATTTCGGTTCTACAGTGACTGGTTCCCCCCTCTACCCATATTTTTGTTCGTGCATCTGAGTAAAGCTGAGCCCAACCGGAGAATAAATAATAAATTAATTTTAAATTGTCTGTGTAAAAATGTAGGCCGTCCTGGTACTTATTTCACACCAGGTTGCTCGACATCATATTTATATTTTTGCACAAAACTAGGTGGAAAATATTTTTAATAAGAATCCTAAGTATATTGCAGAAGGTATATTAATAACCCAAGGCTTTTCAATCCTTATTTTATATTTTCAGACGCTTACTTTTCAATGAATATCGTTATCATGAGTATCAGTATATAAAATAAAATAAATCAGGAAAAGCATTATCGTTTACAATATCGAATATTCAAGTAGACTTTCACAACGATTTTTCTATAAGCACCCCCAAGGATTGTGAACTACCACTTAAAGTGATTAAGCCCATGTAAATAGTGAGGAATAATTTTTTATTCTACCACT
>NC_046659.1:135241670-135242717 GCF_010883055.1 Belonocnema kinseyi | reverse complement strand
CTATTTACATGGGCTTAATCACTTTAAGTGGTAGTTCACAATCCTTGGGGGTGCTTATAGAAAAATCCTTATGAAAGTCCACTTGAATATTCGATATTGTAAACGATAGTGCTTTTCCTAATTTGTTTTATTTTATATCCTGATACTCATGATAACGATATTCATTGAAAAGTAAGCTTCTGAAAATATAAAATATGGATTGAAAAGCCTTGGGTTATTAATATTCCTACTGCAATATACTTAGGATTCTTATTAAAAATATTTTCCACCTAGTTTTGTGCAAAAATATAAATATGATGTCGAGCAACCTGGTGTGAAATAAGTACCAGGACGGCCTACATTTTTACACAGACAATTTAAAATTAATTTATTATTTATTCTCCGGTTGGGCTCAGCTTTGCTCAGATGCACGAACAAAAATATGGGTAGAGGGGGGAACCAGTCACTGTAGAACCGAAATCGTCCACGAGGGGTGGACCTCCATCGGTTTTAAAGTAGTACTACGGTAGTTAAATTCTTCGGGGTCGCGACCGATTTAGCCAGTGAGCTAACGGATATCAAGACAACATTAATTATATGCATGCGGGAGCAGAGCAATTCACCACAGAGAGCAGGTGCTGTTCGATGCTGGTATGCCAGCATTTTATAATTTTGGTTCTAGCTAGTAGAATGCAATCGTGTCTCGTTTCTTCTGAATTGCTGAGATGGCAGCATCGAACAGCATGCTCTCTATGTGTTATACTATTTCGCTCCCGCATGCAAAGAATCAATGCCGTCTCGATAATTCGCACGCCGCGCGTTCGCTGGCCGCATCGTGCGGGACCCGGATGAATTGAACTTCCGTAGCTCTACCTTCAAACCGATAAAGATCCAGCACAGACGAACAAAATTGGCTCCACACTATCTGGAACCACGCCCCCCCCTTTCCAGATTTTTTTCTGTGTACCTATCTCATTCAGCTGGAAAAGTTTTTAAATGTTGCCTCTATTTTCTAAATTAAAGCTAAAATTTGAAACAGTGAATAAGTAAGATAGGCCGTTCAGTTCT
>NC_046659.1:135239930-135241570 GCF_010883055.1 Belonocnema kinseyi | reverse complement strand
ATTTTTCCAAATAAATGTTTTTTCGTATCTTCCGTAGTTTTACGGCTAAATGGAATTCTGTTATTTTTTATTATTTATTTGTTCGATCATAACTTGTACTGTCGATTTTCCAAGAAATATCAAAATTATGTCAAGATTATTTTAAAGAGCTTAAACAAATAAATGTTCTTGTTTCTCAATTTTTTTATATCAAGCTTTGTTCGAACTAAAATGTTAATTTTTTGTGTTGTTTTGGATTTAAAAAATGCTATTAGTGCTAATTTTCTTTTTTTGAAAAAATAGTGAGATAAATTGCTTGAAATTCTGAGTACTATGATTGGTTGTCCGTGGAATTTGTAAATATTAAAAAAATGTTTTTACTAATTCGACTAATTCGTAAAAATATTTTTTGGGTTTCAAGGATCTCAAAACGTAGATATTTGAAAAAATGCGGGGAGGTCAAATTTGACTTAAACCTAATACATTATCTGATGTGTATGTAACAAACAGCCAAAAAAAGGAATTAAAAATTTATTTCTAGTACAGGCATTTTTTTAAACTAGTTAAAAGTGGTGAGAGAAACTGTCTTCTTATAATCCCCTTGGATGGTGCTATCAGGGCAAAATATTTGTTAAATAATTTTTTAATGGACCTGCACCACATAAATAATATTCATTTTCATTTACATGGAGAGAGAAAATCTGAGTATTTCATTTGATTCTAAAATTGAATAGGGAATTTCTTGATATTTCACATTTCGAAAAATGTTTTTATTGAGTTGAAGGATTGCAAATTTCACAATTCACAATTTTTTTTGGATGAAAAAGAATTAAATTTTTTATATTCATCGTTTAGTCTTATATTTTAATGAATCATTGATAATGTTTAGAATTGTGCACTCTCCGAAAATTTCTGTAAACAAGTTTTTGAAAGTGTATTCACTTGCCATTAATCATAAGCATTATTTAAAAACAGTTTAACACTCCAAAATAAAAATCAGAAATAAAAATAAACTTTTTTAACTCAAGGGACCTTTTGAACAAAAAAACTATTAGCTTTGTGCTAATAAATAATGAAAATTAATATTTCATTAATGTCAATTTTTTTAATCATGTAAATACTTAAAGCATAAGCAATCAAATTAAAATGACCCAAATTTCTTTCCAGTGAAAAAAAATTATTCCAAAAAGAATGAATTGACCAATTCTAAATAAACAAAAAAGTTTTAAAAAATATAAATATATTATTTTATTTACCAATATAATTTAATGTAACCACGAATGATAGCACCAGAGTAACAAAGATCTTCATTTTTTCAAAGAGATTTAAAACTGATTCCTCTATTGCTGAAGATTTTGGGTAAAAACGTAACTACGTAGTATTTCGATAACTTCTATATTGTAGTTTTAATCTCACGAATCTGGTATGCCTCGAACTTGCCCTTGTGAGATATTTGTATTTCATTGATTATTTCATTTTAATGTAAAGGCAACAGCTGCGAGGTGTATCAAGTAGGAAAACAATTTTTGAATGAGGTAATACTATCGCACAGTAATAAGTAGGCAAATATAAATAACGAAGAAATTCGGATTTATTGGAATATTACACATATCATTTTTATTTTATTAAAACGCTATTTCAAAGTTATGTAGAAATGAAAT
>NC_046659.1:135235711-135239830 GCF_010883055.1 Belonocnema kinseyi | reverse complement strand
AGTGGTAGAATAAAAAATTATTCCTCACTATTTACATGGGCTTAATCACTTTAAGTGGTAGTTCACAATCCTTGGGGGTGCTTATAGAAAAATCGTTGTGAATGTCTACTTGAATATTCGATATTGTAAACGATAATGCTTTTCCTGATTTATTTTATTTTATATCCTGATACTCATGATAACGATATTCATTGAAAAGTAAGCTTCTGAAAATATAAAATAAGGATTGAAAAGCCTTGGGTTATTAATATACCTACTGCAATATACTTAGGATTCTTATTAAAAATATTTTCCACCTAGTTTTGTGCAAAAATATAAATAAGATGTCGAGCAACCTGGTGTGAAATGAGTACCAGGACGGCCTACATTTTTACACAGACAATTTAAAATTTATTTATTATTTATCCTCCCGTTGGGCTCAGCTTTGCTCAGATGCACGAACAAAAATATGGTTAGAGGGGGGAACCAGTCACTGTAGAACCAAAATCGTCCACGAGGGGTGGACCCCCATCGGTTTTAAAGTAGTACTACGGTAGTTAAATTCTTCGTGGTCGCGACCGATTTAGCCAGTGAGCTAACGGGTATTAAGACAACATTAATTATATGCATACGGAAGCAGAGCAATTCAACACAGAGAGCAGGTGCTGTTCGATGCTGGTATGCCAGCATTTTATAATTTTGGTTCTAGCTAGTAGAATGCAATGGTGTCTCGTTTCTTCTGAATTGCTGAGATGGCAGCATCGAACAGCATGCTCTCTATGTGTTATACTATTTCGCTCCCGCATGCAAAGAATCAATGCCGTCTCGATAATTCGCACGCCGCGCGTTCGCTGGCCGCATCGTGCGGGACCCGGATGAATTGAACTTCCGTAGCTCTACCCTCAAACCGATAAATATCCAGCACAGACGAACAAAATTGGCTCCAAACTATCTGGAACCAGGCCCCCCCTTTCCAGATTTTTTTCTGTGTGCCTATCTCATTCAGCTGGAAAAGTTTTTAAATGTTGCCTCTATTTTCTAAATTAAAGCTAAAATTTGAAACAGTGAATAAGTAAGATAGGCCGTTCAGTTCTTCTAGCATGCATCCCTGGCCATAGAAGAATTTCAGAACATCAGCGAAAACAAGTCATAAATGCAATGAAAAATTAGCTAAAATCTTATATATCCTTTTCACTAATTCGTCACATTCTATTAATATAGAACAAGGCCTACTTCACAACAATGCATGCTGGAGCTTATCTCATGAATATATGCCTTGAGCTTTTCTGGCTAAGACTTTTGTATTTTATTAATCATTTCAACAAAAAAAACCTCATTACCTCAAACCAGCTTAGTTTAAGAAAATAAAGCGGTTTTTTCCGCTTGTCTAAATACAAATCAATCAAGTTTAACTTCTTCAGTCTTCACGAAATTGTCACGTTTTGATTCACCCTATTTAAAGGTCGGTCAGATTAAATTCAGCTTTGACATGAATTTTTGAGCAATATAAAAAAGAACCACTTTGTTAACCAGATATTTGTGATCCGAGTTTCTGGTTTTATCTGTCGAAAAAATAGACAAAGTTATTCACTGAAAGTTTTTTTGCAAAATAGAATCACAATTCACAAATTTCAGCTGTCCTTGGAGATAGATCGAGTTGACCCTCATTTTCAGCATGGAATCTTACGATCAGCTATTCAAGATGCCTAGATCATAATTTTTCTTTGGATTTTTAGGTTTGCTGCAGAAGCAGCCCTTGGAATGGCTAAGTGCAAGAAATAATGCCAGTAATAGGAGGCAAAAAGGAGAGATCTCGGGATTTTGCTCTGAGAGACACCTCTCTTTCGATGGTTTCCATATGTGGTAGTAAATCAGTTTTTTCAAAGCAGCAACAATCCTTCAATGTCCCTCACGATGCGTTGATGAATCTTGAAGCTTTCAAATAAACACATAAGACATTTGAGACTATGAGAGGTTAAATTGTAACATTGTCGGTAATCAATCCAGGTCCTTTGATAGGTATCGCTTGTGGAAAGCTGTGTCTTTGCAGACACATCTATCGATAAAAAGGTTTTGCTTGAAGCCTACTAGACCTTCTTTTGAGCCGCATTGTTCTCACATCTCTCGCCATACAGGTCTAGGTATCTAAACAATCCTATCATTTAGAATAGCTGTAAATATCGTACACATTGTTTTAGATAAGTTATTTGCCTGTCATCTTAAGCACCAGCTATGTTGTCCTTCTTTAGAAGGAGCACTGTGCAAAATTCCATTAACCTCTGCGGAATAGGCTCTTCCGACTTTAGATATGCACTGAACATTCGAGCAAGATGCTGGTGGGTTGAAGAAAACTTCAGCCATCAGAAGGTCATGATAGCATCTGGTCCCGAAGCAGATTAGTTTCTCATGCCTCTCAATGCTTTTTTTACTTTCTCGGTAGTGACAGGTTTGCATTCTTCCTCAGATCTTATAAAAACACTGCGCAGCTTCTTGAAGCTATTTAATTTCTCTGCGCCTTCTTTAAGTGCATGCCGAACAACGTTGACTTATCGCCAAAGTGCTTCGACCTCTTCCGGCTTGGGAGTAAGCTGCCTGATGATCCAAAGCTTTCAAATGTTGGATGTGCGGTGACGGATCTGAAGTTCGCGCAAACTGGCCAACCTTGGTAGTTAAATTCATGACAGATATAATGCATTTAATCCCGCTTTAAATTCAAAATTCATACTAAGTTGTTCAGTCTATCTTTGTGCGCAGTTGATGCAATCGTTTATGTACATATATTTTTCAATATCAATGCCTGCCATCTCCCTGGCTGCTGCGTGGAACAATCATTTGACTGTACTACTGCTCGCTAAATATTTATAACTTGCGAATCTGGCAAAGGTCACTCACTGAAAATATATTTTAATAGAACCTAATGGAATTCATAGTAATTTAAATAAAATATAATGTAAGATATGATCTTACTCTAAAATCAAGGTGAGAGTATCACAAGTTTTCTGTTCACAATTTTCTGTTTAATGTTATCAAAAATATCAGGCTAACATCAGAATTTCTTTTAAAGTTTACCTAAAATCTTTATCAAACAGCTTTCTGGTAGCTTCGGAATCCAGTGTTCTACTTAACATACATTTAAAATTTGATAAACTTAACCAGATGTTTCTGAAAATCTTCTTGAAGATCTTTTCTTGACCATTTTTATAATATTTCGGTAGATGATTTGGTTAATAGCAAAATTATAGAATATTCTCTATGCTTATTTATTGTTTACAATATTAAAATTTTTATAAACATTTTCCAAAGACACAAAAAATATGTGCTGGATCTGAAGGCATTCTTCTATCAATACTATGTCTTGGAAAGAAAAAGCGCATATTTTTCTTACAAAACAACTAAATTCGCGATTATTATTTATAATTATTAATATTCACAAATTCAATCATAAATTAAACAAATCAAGATTGTCCGAGAATTGGATATTTAAAACAAAGAGACACTCGACACATCCAGCAACACGACTTTCTGGAAATCCACACGATACCACGGCACTTCTGCAACCAGAAATATTATCCAGAATAGTTTTCATAATAAACATAGTTAATAAACACGCACTTTTTAGTTATACTAAACATAATTTCTCATAATAATTATCAGCAATTTTTCCCCAGACGTGTTTATTAACTGTAACTGGACTTTTTTTGAGTGCTTATTTTAATTTGAAGAATAAAATTGATAACAAAGAAATCAATGATAAAGCATTTCTGATAAAGCATGCATAAAAGGATCAGCTGGAACATTGTCAAAAGTTACAACCCTTGACAACTAGAATGCATTGTATTTTTATTATTATTTATAACTTGAATTTACTTGCAACCATCTGATGCGGCTTTGGATCACCAAAATATGAAACTTAGGTTCTACATTATTATTTTAATTAATCTATACTGTAAAAGAATTCCGTTTAAAAGCGTTTTGGTAACTTTACTTGAAAATTTCGTTTGCTTGGCCGTCGAGAACCTACTGGAGTTCCATGCATTACTTCTTGTGTCAGTGTGCTAACCATGCCGCTTTTAATGTTTATTTTCGCCCGTTTAATGTAGGTACTATCAACAAGATACATTCCAGCAAGGACATTACTAC
>NC_046659.1:135234593-135235611 GCF_010883055.1 Belonocnema kinseyi | reverse complement strand
CAATTTGTACGGGAAACAAGCCGAATAAATTTCATTTGATCAAGTCTTTGTGCAGGTCCAGAACAAGAAGGAAGAGAGCTAGGTGGCGCGATGCACCTGGCACGAGGAGTAGCAGAAAGCCAAGGACGACGAGGAGACCTGAACATGGCTCTCACAGAATGAGCACTATATCTTTGAGGAGAAGAAGTTGTGGTACTTGGAACTATAGGAATATGTTTATCATCAGGTGAAGACTTGGACTGGTAGCTTATGACTGTGGAAGAATTATAGAATTACATTTTTAAACGCAACAATTAATGCGCATTCCTAAACTTTTTTTTACATTTTTAATTTTTACCATTGCTAACAAAATTTAAATTTCTAAATGTTATACAAGTTCGAACACAAATTTAGAATTATCGAAAATTAATGAACAAATAAGATTTAGTCACGCAAACTATGTCAAACTTAAACAAATTTAGCTTGAGGCTGAGCTTATCTTAAATAAATAATAAACCTGCGTGCTAAGATTAAAAGATTTAGAACCATCAGAAATAATTAGCAGTATTTATTTGTATCGACAACTGTAATTTGGCGATTGTGAACTCTCCTTTGTTAAAGCTCTTTCTGCATGAAATGGAACAATCTCATCTCGTGTCTCATGATTCGCACTCGATTTTATACAAACTTGTGAACTTTTTATCATTAAATTTAACACTTTTATATCTTATGTATATTACTATTTGTTATGTACCTCAGCCTGCGATTGCTAATTAACATATTGCATAGTAAAGTACATATTTTATTTACCATGAATACTTTATCGTTTGTTTCTTTGTTTAATTCAATTTTCTATTCAGCTACCCTGAAGAGCGTAGCATTTTCGTCAATTTATATTATTATAATTAATTATATGCATTCGTATTGTAACATACGGGATTAAATTTTTTTTATTTTCAATTTAATTTTTACGATAAAAAAAATGCAGATCCTTGCGTAAAGTTGTTTTGACCAAATCTGTAGATATAAGGTAGGCGGA
>NC_046659.1:135230935-135234493 GCF_010883055.1 Belonocnema kinseyi | reverse complement strand
GCCAACATGCGAACTAGAAGATCAACAATCCACCAAATATTATTTCCCTGGGTGGAAAACCTAGCTGAAGCTTATATGAGTTTCCCTGATTTTCTCCTATGAGTTGTTTATGTCTAGAATCTGAATTATTGAAATTACGAGCAGGTGCTCTCCCTGGTTAGCGACAATAGATGTATTAATACTTCAGTACTCTCGAGTAAGATGAGAATATGGATAATGACGTCCACCTTTGTTATCCGCAAAGTGATTCTCGTCCACTCTAACATTTAACAGCCTCTACAGTTGACAGAATATAAGACCTTAAACACCTGGCGGCGGCGTTACATAGATAATCTAAAGCGATTAGCATGAACTTCAGACTGGAAACCAAAATGTGCGTGCGTTAAAGCAATACCAATAGTATAGTTAATTATTTATAGGGGATATTAAAATAAACCTCAAGAATATTCCTTCATAAAATCGAGAATCTTTCAAGTACATGGGTACAAAACTTTCGTTTTAGTGGGTGTGATCTGTCAAAGATGAGGAATTTAGTCTAATGAAGCCAAAACATGTTGAGAAGTGTAACATAATAATAATAAATAATAAAAGGAGCCTCGGTGGCTCAGTTGGTTAGACACTCGGACTTCACCTCAGAGGTCCGGGGTTCAATCCCTGAGCCGGTACCTCTAGAAATTTTGTAATGTACCTTTACCGAGGTTCTGGTGGTTCGGAACCCACCTTAAGCTGTAGGTCCCCCCATCGTGTACTTGACTGCAACCCAGTCCGTCAATGATGGGGTAAAACCAGGCTTTGTCCAATATGTCTGGGCAAACTGATCTCATCAGATCACTTGATTGGATTATAAAAATGCGTCCGTGACGCAAACTTAATAAAAATACATAGTGGAGCATAGGCATGTTAGGATTACTAGAAAAGTAGAGCACATGGATGCTAAATTCTCAATTCATGAAGTTGTTCGATATTTAACATGGAAAGGTCTTTTTACATGCGTAATAATAGCATTCTCATAATCAGCTAAATTTAAAAAAAACGTAAGGAAAACGTACCAATTCCATTTGATCAAAATAAAACTATTTGATGAAATTTTATATTACAAGACATTAATCTAGAAAGTTTGAAATATTTTTCAAAGCATTACTTTATTATTGAAGTTAAATACTATGATACGACTTAACATTATTACCATTTATAATAAGAATTTTAATTTCATTAATTAAAAAAAAAAAATATTCAAATCAGAAATAAAAAATACGAGAACTAAATGTACAATTATTTATGGGCTATAGAACTATACAATTTCAATAATAATTTATTTTTTGTCGATATATAAATTTTACTTAATTTTCGTACTGTTTGTTTTGTAATTGTTTAAATGGAAGTAACAGAACCTCGATATAAACGTCTCACTAACAAAATACGCAAATCTATCTTTATAAATCAAGCATTAAACTTTTTTTTGGCAATAAGTAATGCCTTAAAAAATTTAATTAACATTCCAAGAATCCATGTATTGTACCCCAGGTTCGAGAGCTATCTGAATCCTTACCGAGGTACAGTTAACACCGTTATAGTTTTACCTGGAACAAAATATACGTCCATGTTTTTATTGTGTGCCCTCCGAAAAGGAATTAACATCAAATTATTATGAAAAGAATGTAAAAGTTCCTTATTATGAACTTTCAAAAATATATGATTCAATCCCTAGTCTTCGCAATGAAATTACAGTAGTTTAATGCACATTTTAATATATATTTCACGCAAATAATTTAATTAATGAAGTAGTTTACTCCAAACTGCTGTTAGAAAAATTCTGATATTAGGTGACGAACAAATTTACAGATGAAACAGGGTTTTTAGTCGGACTTTACACATTATGAACACTTATTATGTGTACAACTTTTCAAATTAAAGAAAAGAAAATAATTAAAGCAATAACATTGTAGGAATTAACATTCTTAATTTGAGGGAATCTACAAAATAAAAACCTTGAAAATTCAATTTTCTTCGTATTTAGTTAGAATATTTCCAAAACATGTTTTTTTGTAAAAATTGTTCCTTTTCTCAAATGCTAATTTGGACAGTATGAAATCAAGCATACGTATATTATCCTTTTCATATTAATTTGTATACTTTAAACAAAATTCCCTTTATGTGAAACTGTATTTCTTAATTTTTACCCAAAGGAAAAAATAATTGTAGGTGCACAAAAAACACCAGAAAAACGTTTTAGTAGCACTAGGTGTAGCAATTCCTAAAATTTCTGGTCCAAGCAGTTTTTGAGAGGCAGGGAGAGAAATTGTGCTAATCTTGTTAGGAAAACACCAAAAGCGCAATGGGAAGGCGTAGTGGGCGGAAAATTATTCAAGTATATTTCGCAACATTCTGAAGTACACCCACCGAAAGGTGGGTGTACTTCTAAAGCTCTCGTGAAATAATCAGAGAGGAATTTTGTCATCAGTGAAGTTGCCAGTGTTCGTATGATAAATTTAAAACATCTGAATCATTATGAACCTATTATGCTTTCCCTAAATACAGTCCGCGACTCTATTCTGTGGCCTTATTGAACAAACCTCAGTAGAAGCTATGGGCTGCCTCCGTGCTTTCCACTACTACTGACGGTCGCTGAGCGCTGAGCAAAGCTGTCCCAGTGCAGTGAAACGACCGGTCCTTCTCGCTCTTCCGTACTGGTGGTACCTCAGTAGCACCAAACTTCGTCTAAATCCATGATACAACAAACCATGGTCCTGCCAATTTCTTACTTAAATGCGTTTCACTTGGAGTGACCCGACTACCCCCACCATACCATCCAACCATAATTCCATCCAAGAATCCGAGATGAAAGGGTTCTCGGGTCATATTGTCTGATGGTTTTACTTGTCTCTACTTGCGCATGGAGGTACCAGTGTTTGTTGGATCATAGTTTGCATCAGTTTCGATCGAGTTCGTTCACGCGACCGCCTGTCTCCAAAATTTCTTGGCCTCCGTTCCCGCCATTTCTTTGAAGGCCGAGGTGATTCTAACTGTTTAAAGGTCTCGCACTGTTTAAAGGACCACTTCAACTGCGAATTTCCAGATCTGCGCAAAAAGTTAGCTGCCAATAGGGAAAATATGCTTCAGGAAAGCTTTTGATTAGCCATTAATTGCGCAATCCAAATATTTTTGTTATTTCTTGGATTCGTAAGCAGACAAAAATTTATAGTTATACACTTAGCGGTCTCTGTGTAGGGTACCTAGGACGTTTTACAACATATCTTATCAATGGGCAATCAATCAAAAAGGAGGATCATACAAGAATAAGTACGAGATATTTTTGAACGGAGAATCATTTAAACAATCTATTCGCTATACTGTTCGCTGGTGGTATTAGCTAAAAATATAAACGGCGGAATGCGTTTTTGTGTGTAATATCGAAGTTTAAATTCCATTACAGAGGACGCTGGTGAAGCCATGCTTCTGATTCAAGTTTCGTAAAAGGTATCAGAAGAGACCAATGTTTTTACAACGTTAATTAATCGATAAATCTTTTATATTTTTTTAATAATAATTTTCGTTGAA
>NC_046659.1:135229602-135230835 GCF_010883055.1 Belonocnema kinseyi | reverse complement strand
GTAAAAACGAAACAAGTAAAAAAATAGTAATAAGATGAAACTTGCTAACCCCAAAAAGTTACAAATTTCTAATGCAGAACTTTTTTAATGCATACGTATTTTGGTTTCCCTCTTAAAAACAACATGAAAAATAAGAAAATTAAATTGTCGGACAAGCAATGGAAGAAATGACAAAACAATTCGTAAAATTTTATTTACACCAACAATAGCTAGAAATTTGGTTTTAATCATTTTTTGATAAGACGCATAGTTCTAAATTTAACCGTAAAAAATAAAATTAAAAATAAAACTTTTGGAAACACGACAAATGAATTTCCGCCTACCTTATATCTACAAATTTGGTCAAAACAACTTTACGCAAGGATCTGCATTTTTTTTATCGTAAAAATTAAATTGAAAATAAAAAATTTTAATCACGTATGTTACAATACGAATGCATATAATTAATTATAATAATATAAATTGATGAAAATGCTACGTTCTTCAAGGTAGCTGAATAGAAAATTGAATTAAACAAAGAAACAAACGATAAAGTATTCATGGTAAATAAAATATGTACTTTACTATGCAATATGTTAATTAGCAATCGCAGGCTGAGGTACATAACAAATAGTAATATACATAAGATACAAAAGTGTTAAATGTAATGATAAAAAGTTCACAAGTTTGTATAAAATCGAGTGCGAATCATGAGACACGTGATGAGATTGTTCCATTTTATGCAGAAAGAGCTTTAACAAAGGAGAGTTCACAGTCGCCAAATTACAGTTGTCGATACAAATAAATATTACTAATTATTTCTGATGGTTCTAAATCTTTTAATCTTAGCACGCAGGTTTATTATTTATTTAAGATAAGCTCAGCCTCAAGCTAAAATTGTTAAAGTTTGACATAGTTTGCGTGACTAAATCTCATTTCTTCATTAATTTTCGATAATTCTAAATTTATGTTCGAACTTGTATAAAATTTAGAAATTTAAATTTTGTTAGCAATGGTAAAAATTAAAAATGTAAAAAAAAAGTTTAGGAATGCGCATTAATTGTTGCGTTTAAAAATGTAATTCTATACTTCTTCCACAGTCATAAGCTACCAGTCCAAGCCTTCACCTGATGATAAACATATTCCTATAGATCCAAGTACCACAACTTCTTCTCCTCAAAGACATAGTGCTCATTCTGTGAGAGCCATGTTCAGGTCTCCTCGTCGTCCTTGGCTTTCTGCTACTCCTCCTGC
>NC_046659.1:135133901-135229502 GCF_010883055.1 Belonocnema kinseyi | reverse complement strand
TGATAAGATATGTTGTAAAACGTCCTAGGTACCCTACACAGAGACCGCTAAGTGTATAACTATAAATTTTTGTCTGCTTACGAATCCAAGAAATAACAAAAAATATTTGGATTGCGCATTCATGGCTAATCAAAAGCTTTCCTGAAGCATATTTTCCCTATTGGCAGCTAACTTTTTACGCAGATCTGGAAATTCGCAGTTGAAGTGGTCCTTTAAACAGTGCGAGCCCTTTAAACAGTTAGAATCACCTTGGCCTTCAAAGAAATGGCGGGAACGGAGGCCAAGAAATTTTGGAGACAGGCTGTCGCGTGAACGAACTCGATCGAAACTGATGCAAACTATGATCCAACAAACACTGGTACCTCCATGCGCAAGTAGAGACAAGTAAAACCATCAGACAATATGACCCGAGAACCCTTTCATCTTGGATTCTTGGATGGAATTCAATTAATGGGGTAAGTGTGGTTACTCGGTATGGTGGGGGTAGTCGGGTCACTCCAAGTGAAACGCATTTAAGTAAGAAATTGGCAGGACCATGGTTTGTTGTATCATGGATTTAGACGAAGTTTGGTGCTACTGAGGTACCTCCAGTACGGAAGAGCGAGAAGGACCGGTCGTTTCACTGCACTGCGACAGCTTTTCTCAGCGCTCAGCGACCGTCAGTAGTAGTGGAAAGCACGAAGGCAGCCCATAGCTTCTACTGAGGTTTGTTCAATAAGGCCACAGAATAGAGTCGCAGACTGTATTGAGGGAAAGCATAATAGGTTCATAATGATTCAGATGCTTTAAATTTATCATACGAACACTGACAACTTCACTGATGACAAAAATCCTCTCTGATTATTTCACGTGAGCTTTAGAAGTACACCCACCTTTCGGTGGGTGTACTGCAGAATGTTGCGAAATATAATTTAATAATTTTCCGCCCACTACGCCTTTCCACTGCACTTTCGGTGTTTTCCTAACAAGATTAGCACTATTTCTCTCCCTGCCCCTCAAAAACTGCTTAAACTAGAAATTTTAGGAATTGCTACACCTAGTGCTACTAAAACGTTCTTCTGGTGTTCTTTGTGCACCTACAATTATTTTTTCCTTTGGGTAAAAATTAAGAAATACAGTTTCACATATAGGGAATTTTGTTTAAAGTATTCAAATTAATATGAAAAGGATAAAATACGTATGCTTGATTTTATACTGTCCAAATTAGCATTTGAGAAAAGGAACAATTTTTACAAAAAAGCATGTTTCGGAAATATTCTAACTAAACACGTAGAAAAATCAGTTTTCAGGGTTTTTATTTTGTAGATTCCCTCAAATTAAAAATGTTAATTCCTACAATGTTATTGCTTTAATTAATATTTTTTCTTCAATTTGAAAAGTTTTACACATAATAAGTGTTCCTTGTGTAAAGTCCGACTAAAAACCCTGTTTCATCTGTAAATTTGTTCGTCACCTAATATCAGAATTTTTTTAAACAGCAGTTTGGAGTAAAATACTTCATGAATTAAATTATTTGCATGAAATATATATTAAAATGTGCATCAAACTGCTGCAATTTCATTGCGAAGACTAGGAATTGAATCATATATTTTTGAAAGTTTATCATAAGAAACTTTTCCATTCTTTTCATAATAATTTGATGTTAATTCCTTTTCAGAGGGCACACAATAAAAACATGGGCGTATATTTTGTTCCAGGTAAAAATATAACGGTATTAACTGTACCTCGGTAGGGATTCAGATAGCTCTCGAACCTGGGGTATGGTGCATGGATTCTTAGAATGTTAATTAAATTTTTTAAGGCATTATTTATTGCCAAAAAAAAAGTTTAATGCTTGATTTATAAAGATAAATTTGCGTATTTTGTTGGCAAAACGTTTAAATCGAGGTTCTGTTACTTCCATTTAAACAATTACATAACTAACAGTATGAAAATTAAGTAAAAATTTACATATCGACAAAAAATAAATTATTATTAAAATTGTATAGTTCTATAGCCCATTAATAATTGTACATTTAGTTCTCGTATTTTTTATTTCTGATTTAAATAATTTTTTTTAATTAATAAAATTAAAATTATTATTATAAATAGTAATAATATTAAATCGTATCATAGTATTTAACTTCAGTAATAAAGTAATGCTTTGAAAAATATTTCAAACTTTCTAGATTAATGTCTCGTAATATAAAATTTCATCAAATAGTTTTATTTTGATCAAATGGAATTGGTACGTTTTCCTAATGTTTTTTTAATTCTGCCAATTAAGAGAATGCTATTATTACGCGTGTAAAAAGACCTTTCCATCTCAAATATCGAACAACTTCATGATTGGAGAATTTAGCATCCATGTGCTCTACTTTTCTAGTAATCCTTACATGCCTATACTTCACTATGTATTTTTATTAAGGTCCAAATTATTAAAGATAAAAAGTTATATTCTGAGCAAACGCGGATATCTCTAGCATGCGCAGTAATAATTCTCCTGTATTTTTAAATTGACTAATGGCCTTACATAACCTAAAAATACAGAGGAATAACTACTGCGCATGCCAGAGCTTGCGCATTGGTGTAAACGATGTGACCTTGACTTAGAGGGAAGCGGTAAGCAGCCAATCAGATTGCTGCGCGAAAGAGATAGCTTATATAGCTAACTTATAGTCTGTGTATTTTATTTTACTAATAACTCTGCTATTGCCTGGTTCTCTCCAGTTATATATGCGCTAAGATTTCTATTATTGAGTATTTCAAGTTGTGACGTCAGATGGTAAGATGTCTGTACAATGAAGGACAAGCAATAACACAAATCCCTGAGGATAAAACTTCGTACAGTCAATCATTTGGAAAAAAATTATTTTTCTCAGTAACAAAAAAATATCAATTTGGCCCGCAGCGTGCAGACATTTTGGATATCGCCACCTAATCTGAAATACCTGATGGCTCATTTTTAACTGGAATACGTTTCTAACTAAAATGACTCATTTTTACTAAAATACCTGATGGCTCATTTTTTCTGTGAGGTGCGCTTATTTTTTCTGTAGCTCTTTAATTTTATCTTATTTCTTCATCAGTGTGAAATATTGCCTTAAAAAATTTATGATAATGGAGTGCTTAATGAATCACAAATATCTCACAAGGACAAGCTGATGTTTAGCACATTATTTATTCTTACAGTAATCAGTTTTTTTCTCAGTCAGACAAAATGCAGATCCTTTCTACTCTGCTTCTATCATTGGCGGTTATACTTAATTCTATTGGTGAATATAATGATATATCTATACTTCTAAAAAGGTTTTCAAGGTATTCGCAAATGTAATATTGTACAAAAATTTATTTTATAATTTTAATTTCAAATTAAAGTGCTCAATACGCAATTCTAAAATAAACAACATTTTTAGGCCTTAAACCAATTTAGTTATTTAAATTGAAAAACTTGCAATCAAAATATTTGGCTTTAACTTTATTTATTTTTTAAGATTCAATTAGAAACGGCACAATCAGCAAATTACTAATGCCAAATTGCACACTTCTTCAGTGAGGGGAATTCTAATCTGTAAATTTTAATTATTAATAAATAGGTCACTGATTCTAATCTGTGATAATTTTCACTGATTCATTATGCAGTCACACTGATTTAAGTATAGGAAGAAAGAATGTAAGGTGAAAAATAAATTTCTTTTTTTCGAGTATTTTCATTTTTTTACCAATAATAAATCTAGAAAAAAAATTCGAGGTAAAATTTTTGTTTTAATTACTACTGCATGGCATTTACATTTTTTAACCTGTAGGCATTCAATAGCAGAAATGTAATACTTTTTCGAGAAAAAAATCTCTTAAATTAATATTTTTTTAAATTTTTACAGGATTTTCCAAATAATTTGTACATTTTAAACATAAAAATGATGTAAATTATACATGTATAACTCTAAACTTAAGATAATCCCTCATTTTATCTTTAAAAGAAAATTAAAATTCATAGAATCATATAGATCCTGCATTTTAATGGAAATATTAAACGAAATTTAAAAAATAAAATAATTACTTCTTTCAATACAGAAAAAAATTATGAACTGAGACTTCCTTCTTTCCAAATCAGAAATTAATTAAAAACAAGAATTCTAGCTTCCAATCCTAAAATATATTAATTCCTAAAAATTATTCCCTTTCAAATGAATGAAAATGTTAAAAATAAAAAACGTTTCTCCTCAGACTCAGAAAAGAAGTTTTGAATAAAAAGTGCATTATCTGCGTCTAAAGAAAGATGCACGAAATGAACTTAATCAAAACATTAATCGAAATGTAAAAAATTTGAAAAGAGAGTATTGGAAAACAGTTTTTATTGTCCTTTTTTAAATTGTTAAAAAAAATTCTATATAGATATAGACTAGTACCAAATTTTTGATAAAGTTTTGCTGTGCTTTTTTTTTTTAATTAGTTCATCAATATTGTATTGAAGATTTATTTCAACAATTTTTTCTAATAAATATTTATCCACTATTTATTATAGTTGCTAATTATAAAATCTTAGCATGCATGTTTTTATTCAATCAGAATATGCTCATACTGAAGCTATTTTTGTTTGAGGCTAATTCTTTATTATGTGACTAATTGTTATTTCTGCATTAATACGAATCAGTCTGATCAGAAGGAAATTTTTCTTTTGTCTGTATTAAAACTATTTTCTACTCTTTCTTTTTATGCAAATCTGTTTATGATACTAAAAGTCATGTCAAACTGTAGCAACTAACCTTATGACAAATTGTACTTCTGTTATTAAAAAAATTTATTTGGTTACCAATTGGCTATTTATTAACAAACGTATGTTCCTAATCACTATCTTTACCAGAAACGTGCCTAGTGACAGTAAAAAACGATGCATCTCTTATCCTGGAAATTACAAATTAAAAAACAATTTTAGAATCCGCATTCTGTCTTTTCGCACATAGGTACGCTCAGGCTCCACAGATACGAGAGGTTCGGGAATAGTGATTTCCAGAGAAACGTCCGTGAAACGGGCTCCCACTCCTGCGAAGCCCAAATTTCGGGAGTAATGCGTGATAATGCACACAGGCCCACTTCGCTCACGCGCGTGTATGAAACTCAGCATCGATGCGCGACTCTCGAGAAGGTTTGGGGGTATAGCGTAGAAAATTTAGCATGCTCCTCTCGGAGTTAGGGCGCTCGTATCTTTGAAACGCTCGTTACATTGATTTTCGTACCTTTAGAGTCACAGTGTAGTCCAGAAAAATGTAATTCGCTATTTCTTCTGCAGAATCAAGTTACCAAGTCGAGTCTGTACCTAATGACGAAAACATTCCTGGTGCTTCTCGTACCGGAGCTTTTTATTCTCCTGGCAGATGTGATTCTTCTCCTGCAAGGTCCAGGTCCAGGTCCAGGTCTCTTCAAGCTAGACATCCTCTTCTTGCTAAGTTCACAGTTGCATCTAGCTGCCTTTCTTTTGGTAAGGAACCTGCACAAAAACTTGATCAACACCAGATATTTGAACCTCGGAGATACACTTTTTCTGCCGAATAGTGTTGCCAGATCACTCAAGCGGTTTCACCTAGATGGAGCCTGATTTCCGACTGAGAAAAAATTTTCACTAAATTTAGAGATCTAAAACTCTTTCTAATATTACAGAAAATATTCTCCTTTTGGAGAATATATGGGAATTTTTGATTTTATGATATACGTTGCAATTTAGCGCGCGTTTTTCAAAATCGTAAACATACACAAAAGCAACAATTCATGAAAAAGAAAATCAATTGGTATTTTACCACTGCTTACTTTAAAAAAGCTAAAACCTCGTCAACAAAATCACTGACATAAACTCATTCGCTTGTGAACATTCAAATCATGTTTTGCCTTTGTTCGAAGTTTACACATTTACCTGGGAGAAGATAACGAACTCTAATTAGTGCATCAGCGTTTGTGGTTAACATTCTATTCCTTAACTTATCCTTTATAATTTTTAGAAAGTAGAATGACCTGGCAACTGAAGCATTTTAAAATGATAAACTGATAACAAAGAAAGCCAGTTTTAAGAGTTTTAAGTCTTGTTACTGCCACTGTGTCTTTATTTTCATGCACTTTAGCTCATCCGATGACTTTTAAATAGGAATTTGCACTTTTCTTGTTTGTCAGCTTCTTTCAATCGTCGTGAAACGAGTATTCTTTGCAGAGGAGGGTAAAGCAAATTATTTAAATCTTGAAGAAGTTGCAGTACCTTGACTGAATCTGCTCGAAATAACTTATTAAAACCGATTACTCCCTGTAAAGAATTATTTTCAGCTTAAAAACTTCGCGTTCTAATCTAGATGTATTAAAATAAAGTTCCAGGCAATCACACTGATCTATAATTGTCTCTATTGCATCAAATCAAGCCAGCCAACGAGTTCAAGATGATTTCCCAATCTTTTTTGGATTAGAATGGGCAATAATGTTGTGTAATCTCACGTTTTTTATACTTCTTCTCATTTTTCTAAAAAACCTTTAGTGGCTTTCTTTGACCAAACATTCTAAGAATTTTTGGGAGAACATTACAAAAGTGTTCAGTATTCTTTTGTAAAGAATGCGAAATGCATTTTATGGTAACCAGATATAAGGTGATTTCCGTCAATTTTAAAGACAATGAGTTGGGCTCACCAGCCATCGCATTGCCCTTGTTAATTCTGATACCAAGAAAACTTTGTATCTGTTGATTGTAATCTTTATGTCTTTTTTTTAGACAATTTACTATGTATTTTCTATTTTACGATTTGAATTCAATCAATCGATGAAATGTGGTGCGTGTTTTAGGGAGAAATAATTTTTAAATACTAAATATGGATTTATCCTGTCGATATTTCACTCTGTATTTAGATTTTATTTACATATTACTTTCGTTTTATTGATAACTTTTTTAAATCATTTGATTATCTGGTGTCAAAACCACTGATCTGGCAACGCTGCTGCGTAATGACCCCAGAAGAAATCTTTGAATCTCCAGTAGGTATCCAACGCCGAATCAGAAAATATTTTTTAAAAACAAGTAAAAATCCCTTGCATCATTAATTCATAGAAGAAATTTTAAACCATGAATATAATATTATGTGTGATCTAAACTCGGATCAAAATCTGGCATTTAATCTAGTTCAAACCAACACAGTCTCACAGCTTTTGATGGCAGCGCTATAAACTTAGCTGTGTATCTGTTTTCAGTCGTGCTCCATCTCGGACATCTTGAACAATTGTAGATAACCCTTAGGTTAGTATGAGGTTATCATGAGAATCTTTTTGTAATTTTTTTGTGATTATCTAAAATTCCGAAAGTGAAAAGCACTTGATCGTTCGGAAGCATCGAGCAATTTCTGAAACTCAAAGATTCCAGAACGACAACGAAAGTAAGTAAATAAATGACAAGTAATTTATCCTAATGACGCAATATGGCCAAGCATCAAAATAAAATCTAAATATTGTCTTCTTGTGAAAAAACAAATAAATTGCACATTTTCAAGACTGAGGAATATTAATTTATATTGGTTTTCTAACTTCTTTTTCATTTAAATACAATAATTATTCTGCCGAATTAAACTTTCTGAAATATTGTTTACAGAAAAGTAGCTAACCAGTTAACTGATCCTTTCAAGAGTAGAAATATAAATAAATACATTTTTTAATTTTAGATCACCTTAAAATCAAATTTATAATTTAGGTTAAACCTTCAAACTGTCACTTTAATTGATACAGTATTTCATTGTTTTAATTTTCATTTGAATAATTGATACTTTTTTTAGAAGATCTTCTTAAAACTTTTGAAGAATACTTAAAAATTGACGAAGAATGCAGCTATTGCTTTGTATTTTTGTAAGGTTCTTTTATCTTCTATTTTGTACACCAGAATATTTAATTAAATAAACAAAATATATGTTATTAATTATCTTAAGTATTATCAATATTTTTTCTTTTTTTGTAGAAAAATTCTTTAATTCTAGTTTTTGACAGGAAATATAACATTTTCAAATCTATAACCAGTGTCATCAAAAAGCATATTCAAGAGAATTAGCAATGGGATTTCCAGCTATGAAGAGAATAGCAAATAAATTAATTTTCTAGGACTTTCAGATGTGCTACTGTATTCTCAGTAAGAAAATTATTATTACAGCCATTAATCATGATATATGATTATGATTTTACTTCAATTTTTATTTGAAATTTCTAATTTTTTCATTTTACAGGCTTTGTTTGTGAAAAATAAAAGTCCACTGAGGATGAAGTCTTCTCTCATTTCGGTAACGTCTTTACCAATTCCAAAGAATGGAATGGCAACCGAAAGATAAGGTTGGCGACGCATAATCTGGTCCAGGAAAAATATTCTTCTTAAAAATATTCACCTAGGAAAAAAGCTTCTTTTAAATAAACAATTTTAGGTTTATAAACGTTTGTACTAAATTGTTATTTTTTTACAATTTTTTATTTTATTGTGGCTGAGACAACAAAAATAAATGTAGCCAAATTGGGGCCAAGTCGATCGGTAAGTTAGGCTCTAGCCCGGTTAAGCGTTTTATTTATGGCTTGGTCCTGTCTAAATCCCCAATTTGGGGTTGATTTTTAAATTGATTTTGATTCATATAAACAATTTTTCCGGAAAAGTTTTAAAATTTTTGCTTTTTCAACGTAGGACTTTCCTTCATTATCTGAATTAATGCAGATATTCTTGAAAATAACATAGATTTAATTTTATTTGTTTAAATGCAAAATATGTTAATGTTGTAAAGAACTTTAAAAGATTATTTCAAATTTTTGACACATTATCCTGGACAATAATTGTTTTTACTTTAATTGCTTCAAGTTTTTGTAAGAAAAATTTGCAATCACTATTTCCATAAACTTTTGTGTAAGAGTATCGCATCAACCTGACGTATAGAAATAATTTAAATAACGGATTCGGTTTTAGCATACGAACATCCTTCAGAGTCACATGGTCCAGTCTCAGGGCACAAATAAGTTTTAATTTTTGTCGGCCTGTGTCATTATTAAAAAAATTGTCACGGCTTATTTAAATTAGCGACTTTTTCTACGCAGAATTTCGTATACTTTATTCCATCTTCTGGCATGATCAACGCAAATTAACAGTGGCACGATTTATTTTGAAAAAACTGAACTCCATTTTTTTTGGTGTAGAAACAGACATATCATAATATAATCCTCTTTCACTTTTAAGTTGGATATTTTGATCTGAAATACAATGGGAATTATCTGTTTACGCAAAAAGATTTCCTGAGCTATTTTATGTATAATCTTTGATTTTTTTTCAATTTTGTAGCAAATTTGATTTTATAAATATTTTATTTTTCCGTAAATTTGAAATAGCGCTTTAACAACGTAAGAATTTTTCCTCGTTCTTTGAAAAAATCCTAATTTTAAAATTTCTTTAATTGTTCAATATTTTACTATAGGTTAGTATGACATCATACACAAACTATTTTCCTACTCGATAGAGCATGAAGCTTTTGCGCTTATATGATAAACACATGTTCAATGAAAAACAAATATCTCACAAGGGCAAGCACATGGCTCATCAGATTCATCAGATAAAAACTATATTGTAGAAATGTTTACAATAATCCGTAGCTACGTTGTCAAGAAAATTCTTTAGCAATACAGCAATCGGTTTTTGCTCAGTTCAATAAAAATGAAGATCTTTTCTAATCTGGTCCTATTATTGGTGATTACACTAAATTTTATTGGTGAATATAATAATATTTTAGTATTCAAACAAATTGAAGGTTTTAGTTAATAGTTATTCGTCTGACAATGCATTTTTTAATTTTAATTAAAAATTGCATTTTGGAATCCACTCTTCTAAAATACTATAATTTTTCAGGCCTTGTCCAAATTTATTTAACTTTATATACTTCAAATAAAAATAATTTACTTCAACTTTCTTTATTTTAAAATTCTCAAGCAGGAATTTTTTCACGAATTCACGAATTTGGTTTCAAATGTAAAATTTTGAAACCACTAGAGTATGGAAATAGTTCTCTAAACTTCTCTAAACATTTGCAGACATGTTTGGGCGTGCCTGGGCCACGCGTCTGCGTTGTGTCGCGCTTCGTGTACGATGATAAATTTATCTCGGTATGTAACTGTACAAGAAAAGTTTCTACCACAAAGCTAATATGTAATTTGAAAGCAGTAATCTTTCCCTTTTAAACCTACTTGGATCTATCAGGATGTGTCAGTTTTTTGTTATCATCCCTAGAAGATCAAATATGTCGGCCACAATTTAGGGCTTTAAAAAATAACAAAGGATCCCGCACAAAATACAAACAAAAAAGCGTACAGTCGTTTGTAACCAAACTTTGCACATTGATAAAACAATAAAAAATATGGAACCCGTGACTTTTTATTTCTGCGGAAGCTGTTTTCTAGGGGTAGAAACCACCGGTAAGAAGCCACAAGCATGCTAATCCACCTGACTCTGGAAACAATATGTTTAGTCGCATATTTTTCTTGGAATAATGAAGTTCCATGCCACAAGTGGGTTATCCCACCTACCTGCTAATCCACCTTAGCCCAGAAATCACCCCTACTAAATCATAAGCAGGCTAATCCACCTGATCCTGGGAGAAGCGAATTTAGTCGTTTACATTTCGTGAAATAATTGAATTGCATACTACAAGTGGGTTAATCTTGAAATGAAATTTTTTAATTTAGCGTATTAACCCATTAACGCCGAGATGGTATGCCACTGTCCCTTAAAAATGTCATCTGAGGGGTTTTTAGGGGTTCCTTTTCGAATCGCTCAGTTTTTTATGATAACTCCTAGAAGAGCGAATATGGAAATAAGTTAGGCCTTTAAAAAACAACAAATTTTACTATTATGATTCATTTAATATTGTAAATTTACTTAGGATTTTCCAGCTTACTAGGGCAAAAATTCAGATTTTCCAGCCACTTAAGGCTCTACTTGGGATTGTTCAGCTAAGCAAGAAAGTACTTAATATTTTCCAGCTAATGAAGGCAAGACTTTAGATTCCCCAGCCAATTATGGCAGGCCTTTGGACTTACCAGCCAATAAAGGCAAGACTTTTTATCGTATAGCTAGTCAAGGCAAGACTTTAAATCGTCCACCCAGACACGACAAGACTTACGATCGCCCAAACAGTTAAGGAAAGACTTGGGATTGTCCAGATAAGCACGGATGTACTTAATAATTTCCAGTGAATAGAGGTAATACCTTAGATTGCTTAGCTAAGCAAGAAAAGACTTACGATTGTCCATTCAGTTAAGACAAGACTTTGAATTGTGCATCTACGCAAGAAAGTACTTAATATTTTCCAGCTAATTAAGGCAAGACTTCAGATTGCCCAGCCAATCAAGGAAAGACTTTAGATTGCCCAGCCAATAAAGGAAAGACTTTGAATTTCCCAGCCAATAACGACAAGACTTTGTATCGCCCTGCCAGTCAAGGCAAAACTTTGAATCGCCCAGTCAGCCAAGGCAAGACTTTAAATCGTCCAGCCAGTCAAGGCAAGACTTACGATTGCGCAGCCAGTTAAAGCAAGACTTACGATCGTATGTCCAATGAAGGTGCAACCAATTGCTTGCTTTCTTATGCAAAGGTTCGCGCTTCATGTCAAAAGATCGTTAAAGAGACTTTCGTTTGTGCCTAATAGGGTCATTATCATTCCTTTGCAAAGACCAGCAATAGTCGGCCATCATTCTTAATAATCCAAATAAGATTTGATAAAATGTAATTTCATACAATTAAACAACCTAATTTTAAAAAATTTTTAACATACTAGATACAATAGTTCTAAACTTAGGATCTCGATTGTTCACTTAAAATTTCTGTACAACATCTTTTAAACTCAACCATGCATCCTTTTAAATAAATCATGGTTTTGATAAAGTCATCATCTTTGATGAGTTTTCCTATATCAGGCCCAACAAAAATACCTTCCTTAACCTTGGCATCACATAAATGACGAACTGTCCACTATAATCTGTCTGGCCATTTTCCGTTATCCAATGTTCATCCCTTGCACGACTGCCCCAAAGGCAAAGAAAACAAGGGTATTTAATGGTTCCTGATTGTAAACCTATTATAAGATTTATCATTTTGAAGTCATCACAAATAAGGCAATTATAGACATTGTATTTTGTTTTTATCAGGAGTAATTGGAAAGTATCGTAAGTTTCTTGCAGTGTAGTTGAGTTACCTACTGGAATTGCAGCCAATCGTCTGGCGTATGTAAGTTTATTTTATATAAATTGATGAGTCCTTCCATATCATTACAATACACAATCACACTATCCATTGAAAAGTACTTAATAAACTTTTCTTCAGTTGCATTAGGATCGTCAGTATCCATTGATTCGTGAGTTGATCGGTCACTTTTGATTTCAGAGTGATTTGTAATACCAATCTTAGCTGGTGTTACACTTTTTACATCAGGGTAAACGATCTTCTCCAAATACTTTTTAGAAAAACCTCCTGTTTTGCATAAGCAAAAGGAACAATCAGTATCATGATCTTTGGGCTCACGCCAAACAGGTGGTTGAATAACAGTCTGCGTTTTGGTAATTTCATCTTCCCAATTTGACAAATTTAATCCAGAAGCACGACAAATTGAGGTTGGTACCCACGGTTTATCCAAATTTTTCATTGAAGTCCCATAACAGTTAAAGTATGACGTTTTTATCGAATCATTAATTGATCGACGGTATTTTTCCGTTTCACACTTTCCACTAACGTGACAAAACGTATTAGCTTCCTTAACGCAAGGAGTCCTTAAACTAAATTTTTTTCTCATGATGAACAGTAACGTGGAAATTCTAAAACTCACTATATACAAAAATCACGATCGACACAAAATATAACCACTCGATATATTTCAAATAGAAAAAGAATTTTATTACCTACGTATCCAACCGTTAGCCCGCCACTCAAACGTGATCTCTAACACGGAAAGATTTGTAGAAAAAAACGAATTTCATCACCTACGCATAACACGTCATAGAAGCGTTGCCAGCTCAGTGAGCCAGCCAGGGATCGAAGACTGTCTGCGCCGTAGAACGGCGCGCACATACAGCGAATGTGAACATTAGAATGAACACAGAGTGCGCAGTAGCATTCCGAGCAGTCGGTCTTCTTTTCTTTTATCAATGTGCGAAGTTTGGTTCCAAACAACTGCTCGCTTTTTTGTTGGTATTTTGTGCGGGATCCTTTGTTCTTTTTTAAAGCACTAAATTGTGGCCGCTATATTCAATTTTCTAGGGGTTATAACAAAAAACTGACACCGGTAATAGAAATGGCACCCGCGAAAACGGTTCGGTTACATAACCTCAAAAACAGCTAAAAAATTCATTTTTTGCAAATTTAAGTTAGGATATCTTGAAAACCAGATATTCAGGAGGAATTTTAAGCTCAGATTCGGATTGAGCGCATCAAAATCCTTTGGAAATGTTAGGTCTGGTATCAAGCTTTAAAATTTGTTGGCCTGTATTATTCATTCACCTTGCGCTGCGCGCTCAGTTTTTGAACTTACTCCACATTTGTGCACTGGTTTTCAAAATAAAAGGTGAAAGCATCCACTTATGTAATTTTTTTATTGTGAATTCCCTTTCGTTAAAGCTTCTTGGGCTTTAAATAACAAATTCGCGTCACGTATCTCCTGCTTGGCACCCCATTTTGTCAGAAGTTTAAACTTCTCTAAATTATTTTAAATACTATTATGTGCAGGGTGGCCGCTGGACCAGGAAACCCGATAAACTGGGAATTTAACGGTAATTTTATCAGATGGAGAATAAATGGGAAATGACAGTGAATTTATTTTTGACGGGAACTTTTTAAAACTTTTAGAAGTAAAAAATCTGTCAAACTTTGGTTTCCAACGTTTTTTTCAATGTTTTGTTAAATTGCTATCTTTTAAAATTATGATAGGTATTATTCAGCTTAGAATGCTTAATTCGAAAATCTTTCACTTAAAATATGTTGTATTTTAGATTTTAAATTTCAAGCTTACGTTTTGAGTAAAATGATTTTAAAATGCAATCTTAAATACTTAAAGAATTAAAAATTAGGAGCGTTTCAAATAAAAAAATTTAGATGAAAAATATTTTCAGTTCATTAACTGTGAATAAATATTAATTGATGATTTTCAAAATGCAAATCTACTTTCAGGATTACAAAGTTAAAAATAATTTATAAATAAATAACTTCGAAATTGTAGATTCATAATTAAAGGCTTGTATTGACTTTTAATTTTAAAGGCAAAATGTTGAATTTTCATGCATAAATAACAATTGAACACCTCCTATTGTTAGAAAAAAAATGAATGAGTTGAAACATGTTCACAAGTTTGAAAAAAATTGAAAATTATCTAAAAATTGAAATGGTTCTAAATAATTTAAACGAAGTTTCAAAGTGTACCGGAAAATTCGTCTATTCGTACTAAAATTTCAGGGCAAATGCCACAAGTCCGGCCTAATTTGACATTTTAAAGATCTTAATTCAGAGAAAGATTTTAAGGAAAATTAGTTCATTTCTAAGGATTTTATAAAAATTAAAGAAAAATTCAAATAATTTTAGAAAATGTAGACATCTGAAAAAATTAAAAAAATAATTTAAAATACGAAAAAATGTAAAGCAACATGTAGATTTTTCAAAATTGTAAAATAAAATTTTGAATCATCTGAAGGATTTTCAAACAATTTGAAATAAGAATAATTTAACTTTTACTTTGAGAAATGTTCACTTTATAAAATATTTAAATGTTTAATTTTTAATACTGCTAGCTTCAAATTGCTTAAAACTATATAATTTTTAAATTATGATATTCAATTATTGTTTTAATATTTCAGAAAATGAAAAAAACATAATGCGTATTTATATTTTTGAAACTGAATCTGCATCTGTGAACTCTACAAGTTTTAATATTTAAGAAAATTTTATTTGACCGTCTAAATGCATTAAATTTAATATTATTTATTTGAAAAGTGTAAGTAGCTTCTGTTTTATAAATTTAAAATATAGAACACCTGTATATAAAATTTTGGAATCAAAAAACTTTTAAAGTTCAATTTTTGAGTTAAAATTCTAGAGTTCCACTTTCAATGCTTTAATTTGCAACTTAGTTTTGCTAACTTCAAATAGAAACATTTTATCTTCAGAGTTCAAATTTTTCGATTCCATAGAAGGTAAAAAGTGTTTTTATTTATGTTTTACTTTTTAAATATTTCTATAAAAAGCGTTTATAAAAAAACTAGTGAATCTATTTCAAATGAAAAACTTTTGTCTTTCTATTTTCTTTATCTCTTATGTAGTTCTACCAAAAATTTACTTCTTAATCTTTAATTTTATTTTTAAAGATTTAAACAAAGAATACTATTTTATTAAACATTAGTTTATAACAAAATTGGCGCGGCTTCAATTCTCGGCAACACTAAATCCAGAAAAACTTCATCCAGATTCGACTTTATTCATCCAACAAGAAAAAGGCCAAAACTTACATTTTTCATAAGATGAAAGCAGTAAGAAATATTTCAAGAAACATGTTAGAAATGGTACAATATAATTAAATTTTAAAGAAGATCAGTGGATTTTTTAACGGAATATTTTAATCTTCATCATAGAGAAATGAATTCTCAAACAAAATGCCCAATTTTTAATCAAGGAAGCTAACTTTTCACCAAAAAATTCTCATTTTTTGTAAACAAAAATAAATGAAATTTCAGAGAAATAGTTATACTTTTTAAAATCAAAGATACTTTTTGACTTAAAAAGAAAATTTTTTATTTATTAATATAAATTTTAAATAAACAAGTTGATTTTCAGCAGAACAGTGGAGTTTTTGATTAAAAATGATGGTTTTGAAACAAAACTATTTAAATTTCTGAGAAATTAGTTTAATTTTTAACCAAATAGGTAAATTTTTCGAATATAATGGTAAGTATTTTATAGAAACTATTAAGCTCAATAAAATCGTTAAACTTTAAACCAAATACTTGATTGGACAATACATTACTTACAGAACAGTTTTCTACTTGCGAAGTTCAACTTTCAATCACATGCTTGAAATTTGAATACGTCATAGTGAATGTTTCACAAAAACTTAATCTTAACAAAATAAATATTTACATTTTAAAATATAAAAGATAAATTATTGAGAAGAAAATTAAATTTTTAATCTACAAAATTTAATTCCTAAATCAATACATTTTCAAATAAATATTTTAATTTTCACATAAAAGGAATGAGTTTTCACTTGAAATAGAAATTTCAATCGATATCCAGCAAATAGTGCTGCCTTAATCAGTCAAATTTAAACCAATTAGAATCAATTGAAGCTTATTCAAATTTAATATATTAGGAGCAAAAATTATGATATTAAAAAAATATCATGAAATTGTTGGTACTGTTTAAAAAATCGGAAATAAATTTTAAACTGTAAAACGTTTTCAATTTTAGCTTTGTAATTTTCTACCGCGGCTAAATAAACAATCTATTGTCAAGCAGGTGCGTTTCTTACTTCTAAGCGAAACGAAAAATTAGAAACGAAATCCTTAAGGCCATTTGCTGATTGCGTCAGGTGACCATATTCTTACCTTACCGACACTTTTTCCATTTCCTTACTCATTTTCACACGAAGCGCCACACCGAGTTAAAAAATTGGGATAATAAATAAAAAGCAATATGAAAAGTTACTCTGGTCCTAAATTTGTACGAGTACAGAAAAAGTTTTTTTTTAAAATGATTTTCTTTTGCTTGTTTTCAAATTATTCAAATTCAGGACGAGGCCCACCTTCGTTACGGCTTCTTATTTATTATCACACATTTTCAACAAGATGTGGGGCTTCGTCTGATAATAAGTGGAAAAATAAACACAGTGTCGGTACGGCAGAAATCTCATCGTGTTACCTACTCATCATTTCCAGGTAAAAAAAATCTAGGAGTATTTCAGGCTTTTAAGGATTTCCAGGATGCTAGACGACCTTATTAACATATTAGGTCGACCGTCACCAAATTTTAAGTAAATTTTGGTTATGTTAATTGTTTTAAATTTTCATTTATCAATATTATATTGAACATTTGGTGCGACTATTGCTAAACGTAAATCATTCTTTAGCTTATTTGGTAAAATCTAAAAATTCAAGTGTTTATAAGTTATCAGAATAAATGAAGTCAAAGATGGTGCATTTTGACGTGAGATAAAATTGTTATTTCCACTTTAATAGCTTCAGACTAAGCTTTCTAATTTTTAATCACTGCTATTTATGAATATTAAATTGCGTGAACCATGTGAATATTTGCACAATTTAAATAAATTTTGTTGAATCTGCATTCCATCTGGTCACAAATACCTTTCGAAAATGTCAACCTATATTTCTTGTTGCAGAGTCAAGTTACCAGGTTGAGTCTGCACCTAATGAAGAACGTATTCCTGTGGTACCTCGCACAGAAAATTTTGATTCTCCCGACAGATGTCATTCTCCTTGTGCAAGGTACAGGTCAAGGTCTCCTCAAGCTAGGAATTATCCTCCTGCGAGATCTTTGGCTCCACCTGACAGGCTTTCTTCTTATGTGGGACCTGCACAAACACTTAATCAAATGAAATTTATTCGGCTTATTCCTCGCAAGTATCAGTACCGGATATTCGAATTACGAAGATACACTTTTCCTGTTGACACAGAAATTAAATTTAGAGCAAACGCTTATCCTCGTCTCTATGAGGCTATTCCAAAACAAGAGCAAATTGTTTTATCAACATCTGATGGTGAGGCCTTTGCAATATTAGACAGTGTTTATACTTTTGCTGGAATGTATATTTATAATAATAAGGATACAAGACGGGCGAAAATAAGCATGACCAGCGGCAAAGTTACGGCAATGACCCCAGCTGAGATTGATGAATCTCCAGTAGGTCCCCAGCGCCGTATCAGAAAATATTTTCTAGTAACGCGGGAAAAACTCACGCAATATTAATTTATAGAGAAATTTGTGAAACTTGAGTACCGTATTTATTGTGATCGAAGGTCGGCTTAAAATGTGGCAAGTAAATTGAAATTAAAGAAAACAATACAAACGAGAGTATAATTACGCATATTCTTGCCAACCCTGGTGTCCACTTTACATAAATCTACTATATTCTATTGACCTACACATTTTCCTTACAACCCCACACCTACACTTCATAAAATAAGAAAATTATTATTAGCGACTCGAACAACTTTCATCGCCTTCAAAAATCATCTGTGAACAACTTTTTTCCCAGCCGCACACCTGCATTATTACCACACTTGCCATTCTCATTTTCACTTGTATATGAATATCTACTCGCCCATTCCTTTGAAACAGAGAGCCGAGATAACAGAGAAAATTTTTCCCTTTAAAGGGCAACATTTATCGATAACTATTTTGAACACATTATGATCAAGTAACTTCTATGTATTTGATCCACAGTTTTTTTTCTCCACAAAGCATCAGTGTGCTAGGAACAACATGTCTTCCGTACTAGAAACACTCATGTGAGTTTTATCCGTATTGAAATGGGAACAGATCAGGTAACCGTTGACGCATTTCAACGCGCCTATATTCGGTGGATTTCGCTAACTGATAAAAAAGACGATGGGTTACCTAAGATTTGTTTCGGAATCCTCTGAGAGCTTGACTCTGAGAGCTTAATTATTTAATTAAGGCTTTCAGACGTCCCAAGTTTAGACTGTATTTCAGTGGTACGGCATATGTGATTGATATAATTCAAATTTGCAGTCTATGTAACTTGATGAAGCATGAGAATCTTTCTTATTTTCTACTCCATTGCCCTAGTTATAACGAACTTAGAACGCACTTCATTGACGAATACCTAAAAAGATTAATAACTGAAATTTTCATGTAAATTGGTCTGTTGCGTCTTTCTCGAGCATTTTATTTATTTTTAATTTGTATAATTATGACTAAGGATTATTGTCTTATGGGCGTCAATTAGAGATCCATTGTGCAAGAAAGCGGTACAATACTATGAGCCAGAATTAAGTGGAATTGCATAGAGTCGCTTTTTAGTGTGAAAAATATCTCAGTTTAATTATTTTATGTGCGATTCCTTTTGTATCTCACATTAAATTTGTGTGATAAACCTTATCTTAAATCTTGAATTTTGTGCCTACCTTGAACGAATTATGATCAAGTAACTTCTGTATATTTCAACTGAAGTTTTTTTCTTCTTCACAAGGCATCAGATTTCTAGGACCGAGACGTCCTACGCACTGATAACCGAATGCAGCAATTTCTATTTAGTCCTTATCCCTACTTTGAAGAGAATACACTCGAGCACCTTTCCTGCTACTCGACTTGATGACATCGATGATCAATAACCAAACTTCAAAGCTAAGTACTTATAGTTCGGCAACCACTGAGTCTACCATCGGATGATCACCCATTATTATATAATTTTTTTAACAAAGAAATTTTGCAGTTTATTTTGTTATCAAAGATTTATTTCAGTGAGACACATTTTTATAAATTGCATTCTCAAGAAGGAATCCAAACAAGAAAGAGGTTCCCAAATCCCGAACAGAATCTCAGCGAAGAAGCTAAGGTCGATCTCCTCTAGATTACTGGACCTACTCGGGCAAAAATTTCTGGGAGGTTGTAACAGAGATGGACAAATTTACGTCAGAAAACTTAATCAGGCACGATGCGTGAGGAGCAGCTCATCCACAGTCTGCATAGCTGAAGAACCACGAGGTCGATAACGAGCAACGTACGGATATCTTGCATCTCGGTACAAAAGACATAAAGCGCATTTAACTGGTGCTCTTTCCCAACCATCCTTAAATTCAGTCCGCTGACTCAGCATTTGCCCTCTCATCGTCAGTGCCATCATATTAGACAAAGCGTCTGCAAACTATACTTAAACTCTACAGTTCCGTTCTTCATCAGTAGGAAAAATTTGCTAGACCGAGTACCAGATGCTTCACATCAACAGATAATATACCGCATCAAAATTTGAGGAGATTCATTCTACGATTGTTAATATAGAGGACCACTCATGCATTACATACCAAGCTAGAATGATGTTTAATGTTCCTTCCGCAGGAATTAGTATACCCTGCAGACTCGACAAACACGACCTCATCTTCCGCTGTTGAAAGGCAAGAGTCTTCGAGGAGGTAGAAAAACCTATCCAGATAAATGCAAGAACGGAACGCTCGGTCGTTGAAGACATTAGGTACTATCTTTCAGGGTACTATCATTATCAATATCATTATTATTACATTATATTATCATTATCATGATAATTATCACTATCATATTTCATTAGGTACTATCTTTCCTCCATTTGACCTCCAAGAAAATATCTTAGCCACAAAAACTTCCATTCCTTCAATTGAATTTAAGGACCCTTTCTCCCTTTTACTCATTTCTCCTAGTGTACACTAACCCACTCATGCTTATGCTTGCGACTTAACAAGAAAAAACAACTTTTTTGACATTTTTATTAAGTCTAAAACATTGGAATTTCTTTTAAAATACCTAATATCTTTTCGCCCCTTTTATTTTACTTTCAGTGCTTAACCCCCCCCCCCATAAACAATTTTATTCCTCTTAGTAATTTACATTAATTTCCACTAATTTAATTCCTTTTTAACAACATCACTTATTCTCACAACCTCACTTTATTTTCAGTCTTATTTCTCCCCTTGCCAACAAATAAATTTCTAATCTAAGCTTTTGTAGGCCGCCGTGTCTATTTTGAGACCCCTGGAATATCTGCTTTCATCCACATGGTTTACTATTCAAGTTTTCAAAGAGAAAATTTATTTGAAGTGTCTGCGCGATGAATTGCCGATCTTGCAGTGTTTTCAAAGGACTAGTTTGCTCACCCTAAGTAAATCAAATGTATCAGCTTTCCCCTTTCTCGTCAAGGCCGCTTTAATAGCTGGAAAATTCTATGATAGGCATGTAAACGGCGAGCGTTCACACTTTTGCCGACTTACTGGTCGCGAACGACGTTGACGATGATGATGCAATGGGATTGCACTAGATCTATCAATAGGCCTTTTTTCTTTTGCGAAGTTATGCAAAATTTGTACTAGGATTAATCATACCCCCACCCCCTGTGTACGTAGATAATAATAATATTATTTGAGTCGATATAGGTGTGTCTAAAGATCTGTTTACCCTTATATCGACTACTTAACCGTTTTAGTAAACTTAGACATTTTCTGTTTGTGCTATATTGAAGTTAATATAGGCCTTGTTAAGTTTTTAAAATTAAAAGCATTTTCGATGATAATTAATATTTTTGACGATGAGTTAAATATTTTAAGATAAAAATATTTAGGCTTTAGTCGGCCGTCGGTGCAAGAAGGCTCGGGCAGTGGCCCTGGGCGGGTTGTCCCTACCGCTTGGCTGCAACTTCATTGCCCTTGTTTGGCCAATCAACAGGCTCGCTACCGCGCCCACCCCTACAGAAACCTCCGTGCACGGGCTGCCGAGAGCCGAGAGCTCCAGAACAAGACACTCATTATACGGGCGCGGAGGAGTACAGCACGCCGATCTGCTTCGCGCGCTCTTTCTCTCTTTCCCTCTCTCTCTCTACAATAATCATTAGAAGTTAGTGGTACATATATGGATCGTGTTTCTTTAACTCGGGTCATTGAGTTTGTGATTTCCTCTTGACAAGTGAATACATCGGAATTGCAAACTGGTGAAGTCAGAAAATGGTTATTGCCAAATAGTATTTTCTGGGTACGAGGCTTGCCTAACGGTGTCCTTCTGGTCACAAAATATTCAGATTCCTGCCGACAGATACGCGGCTGTCTGACTCGGGTCGGCCGTTATCTATTGACAAAAATTCTTTGACTCGCGTTTCTGATCTTCTTCGCGAAAGGTGCGAGGCTTGATCATTTTAAGATTGGCCTTTCGACTTTAGCGACGGATATAAGAGAAACGAAAGGCCCGTCCTAACAGGCGGACGCGTAAGTGAATCACTAAATGGGCCGAGGGGGGGGGGGGCGAAATGGTTAGTTTAGGAGGAAGGACGTGCCACCGAAGAACCTGGATGCATCGAGGAGGAGGCTCCAGGCCACGAGCAAGAAGGTCGAAGAGTTGAGGAGGAGCGTAGATGAGCCGAGAAGAATGCTCTCGCTGCCGTACAACAATAAGATCCAGAAGTATCAAATTTGTTTTCTGAAGGAGGATTTTGCGGCCGGTGAATAAAGTCCGGCCCAGATCTTCTCCGGACAAGTCGGCCGATGGTAGGCCCCCTTGTCTAGCAGAGAACCAGTCTTCTGCGACATCGGCCCTTTCCTCTGTCGCACCCACGACCCCCGTCAATAACGCAGGTCCGGTCAGCATTTCTCCTGTTCAATCATCGATCGCCGTCGCTACCCCCATTTCTGGGGATGACGTGCTCTTTCTCGCCTTCGACGGCTAGCCCAAAAAGTTCTTATCGTCTTTATGTTGTTCACTGCCTTCTAAACGGTTCAAGCCTCACTCAATTTTCTGTCGCAACCTACATTTTTAGGGTGCCCCAAAGGATTCGCTTCATCTAATTAAAAAAATATATATATAATCAGCCGGGCAACTCCCTTCCGAGTCCATCCATCCGGGCTGGTCCTACCCCCTCGCTGAACTTTGAATTTACCGTTTGAAAAAGTCATTATCTGACAGATCATTTTATCAAAATATAAACCACTAAACACAAAATTCCTGACGAAGTTAATTAGGCGCACGCATTATTTAAGTCGAAGATAAAACTTATTTAGAATTAAGATTTTTCGACGTTTAAAGCTTCTATTAAAATAAGTAGAGACGACACATTTGTAGGGTTCTTTTTATATACGCAACGCTGAGCACTCTCACCTTCAAACATTTTATATCTATTTATATCTATTTATATCTATTATTATCATATCTATTATACCTAAATGCATTCAAAACAAAAAAACTTAAAAATTAAAATTCGCTATGAGATTCATTTTAATCACTTTTTGGTTAGAGCATAATTTCAGCAATCACATATATTGTTGAACAATTGATTTATTTTAGTCGGAAAGATCTAGTGACATATATATCAATGTGGTTACGGATGATAAAATTACTTAAAATAATAATTGAAAACAAATAATTTATTCTATAACTCATTTTCTTGTCAGTGAACACAGTGTGAAGGATGTTTGAAAAAATTGTGAATCATTTAAAAATCTCTATGTGTAGCTATATTTCTCGTGAAATGAGAAGTCTTATTAATAGCGTGTTCCTCCTACCTGTGCTATAAATCTTTTCAAATATTCTAGGCAACAAATACGATTTATTCACCTATTACTCAAGAAACATCAACTGCCCTTTCATTTGTATAAGGAATCATATTGTAAATTATTACAGCGGATTACTTTTTAACTTGAAAAAAGTTAAAAGTGACGAATATCCAATCGCAAATCTTTAAGATTTAAGTATTTCAATATAGTTAAAAATTATAGATAATCAAAGTATGATTATAAGCAATCAAATAATTTTAAATTTGGAATTAGAACTTGTCACTCCCGAAATCACAAATTGTCTAGATTTAAAAAACTCGATTTATAGATTGTATAACCTTGGCTTTTTATCATTTTTGTTATTGGCTAGAATTTTAGCCAATCGACAATTTTATTTTATTCTCCTGACAAATTGGCTGAACTCCAGAAAATAACTATTTAATTTTTAGGCTTTCAGGCTATTGGTTCTTCCTAGGACAATTATTAATTTATTCGAATAAAAGGAATTAACTTCATTGCCTGAAGGGTGCCAGATCGTTTGTGCATATTTGAATAACCTAAAACGAACAAAAGGTACTAATCTGATTGCAAATGATTCCTACCCATTATTATTCAACTTCCCACTAGCCTCACATCCAATTACATAATCAAGTAAAAGAACAACAATAGTTTTTTTGAAAAGCCTTATTATCTAAGCATGATTACCGTATAAATCACGAAATACATTCATTAGGACGCCGACTCCACCCGTAAAAACCGAATTTATAAAAAAATTAGGCTCCCCCATTGACTGGCTAAGACAGACTTATTTACAAGTACATAGTCCTACAAAAAAACATACAATTTTGCATCTAATCGAACCAAAACACAACTTGCTTCGCGTCATGTCGATGAGTTATGTCAACAAAAACAAGAATTCACGTCCCCAAATTAAAATTGACATCAAAATTGACTATCTTAACGGACTCAACTAGCGCGCACTGACTCGACCACCACTTTGCACCTCGTGGAGACACAATTTAAATTACGGTTGGCGAAAGGGGGGACATACCTCAATCAGATGTTGCTGGCGGTCCTTTTACTGTATAAAAATTAAGTACGGCTATTCAGACCACGCCCGGCTCAATTTACATCCTTCTCTTTCCTGGATTTCCACTCTTAGACTTAAAATCCCATCCAGAGCTGATTCACCGATTTAGAAGAACATCGTGGGTTAGTGATTGGCCTGTCACTTAGGCACCCAGTATAAGGATCGAACACAGGATAGCTGTTGACGACACTGAGTGAAGATTTCTCGCCTGGGCCACAGATTACGTACCTAGATTATCGACTATGTTACGCAACTAAACGTGTGAAGGCACACTTAAATTTGAGTGTTCCATAATGGGCAGCTATTTTCCCTGCCCCTCTCCCTCGCTCGCCATAGAGTTTTTTACATAGATCGCCATGTTTACTCGCTACTCCACTAACATGTGCGACGCAACACTTAGTCCAGCACACCTCCTATACATAGTGCGCGCTAAAAGTTGTCGGCTGCTAGTATTTTGACAGTTCGAATATTAAACACCCGGTAAAGAATTCTCATGTGCCTGGGTCTCCCACCTAGCTCTACGAAGTGCAAGTGTCGTGTTTTAACGATTCACGACCACCTAGTCATGAATCTTTAATGCTGATTGTGTGGGTGATGTAGCGTGCTTGTCGGTTCCTCCGGCCCTAAGAGTGCCTAATAAACATAATAAAAAAGTTTCGAAGGCATTAATACATGTCTCAATAGAATTTGATGTTTCCCTCTAGTCTATCAACGGTTCGAATTGTCGACGCTACAATTTCAAGCCTCGAGAGGGTTATTTCTGGCAACATGTCATTACACTTCAAGCCCCTGTCAGTTGACAGTTGGTTTCGATTCTGTGCTCGACCTGGTACTGGTTTTCATTTAATATTCTTCTTAAAATTTGAATCAAAATGCTATCAAATAGGCGTGAACAGTCTATTAATTTGGGCCTGGCAAGAATTACCGCATATTATACATATAATATTATACATATTTTTAAAACATCCTAATACAACACAAACTCTCAAATTAACTTGTATATTCAGATTATAACGTATTATAATATATATATTGGAACTTATAAATAATAATCGTGTTTAATGGTACTTTATATAAGAATATAATTTTATTTCACAATCTGGCTCTTAAAATAAGAATCGTGTCATACTTAAAAAATAAACGATAAATGTGATAGGAAAATAATGCGATCATAGACTAGACAAATATTCATCTAAACTACGAACAAAAATTATCTTTGGCACGGTGATTAGTTTCTTCTGAGTTACAGAGAATGGAGGTCTATTCCACCCTTGTCCTATCATTCGTGCTAATTATTGATTATATTGGTAATTTTATTAATATAATAATTTATCTATATCTGTATGAAAAACTTTTATAATTTCCGCAAATAAACCTAGTCTTAGTTAAGGCATATTTTTTAAAACAAATATTGAAAAGAAAATTTCATTTGTTTTACTTTACGTGATCCCAGAAATTATATTCGTGTGACTCAAAAAAAGTTTTTATTTATCCTAAAATATTTTACGATCCAGTCTTGTTATTGTCATTCACAATTTTATGCTATGCTTCGAATAACTTTTTCATATCATTTGATAACAAATAGTGATTTGTTAAAAAAACATTAGACTCTGTACTGATGGAAAAACACTTTATACACAGTACTTCAGTGAATCAGTATTTGTGTTAATACGAATGCCTTTTCTGGTATTTGTTTTCCTTGAAAACTTCAAACATTTATTGTTAGCTTTCTGTGCCTCTTCTGATAATTGATCGATCGGGACAACGAGGGATTCAAATATATTAGGCCTGAAATTTAAACTATATGGACTGATGCCAGATTGTCGAAATTTTAACAGTCGGTTAAACTTTTTCAAACGTTTTATAGGAAAGTTAGTTATTTTGGAAATAGTCTTATAACTTTCTACGAACTTTCTGGGTGAGTTTCCATCACTGGAAGAGCCAGCATCTATTTTTTGGATTCCCACTATTAGGCCAAGTTGTTGATGGATTTAGTTTTTTATTATTTCTTTCTTAGTTTCGCGAACTTCTTTTTCTACGTCTGTTTCTCATGTACAAGTTTTGTCAGCAATCAAAGGCCTCTATATTTTCTTTTCAATACCGATTTTCGGGAACAAGGTCGAAGATTTTCCTACATTTCTGGCGATGATGAATCTTTTAAGCATTCAAGCCGAAAAGGTGCCAAGGACATCAGAAAAAGGCTCTCATCAAAAATTTTCAGAATCTTTAAACAGTTACTAGTATGATTTAAATTCAGACGGTTGATCACCGGCATACTTTGTTATCAATATTAAATGCTTTACATTTTCAGGTGTTACATGTTTAACTCATAACAGCCTCCCAGAAGTACAATATTGGTGATATTTTCGTACAAGCAGTAAGAAATTTGTCAAAACAATTGTTCGAATTTTTATTTTGAGAATTTAAAATTTAAAAAAGTGCAAGACCCTCGTCACTTGTAAATAAGTAAATTGTCACTTTCGACTGTTAGTTTAACATTCATCTTGTAATATTCAATACAATTTTTACTTAGGAGCACCTATTTATCACAGCTACTAGGATTACAAGATCCTCTTTTGAAGAGCTAATCTTTTGTCTTTGAGCACAATAGATTGAGGCAACATGGAGATGCAGAAAAGTATCAGACAAAGAGAGTCTCCTTGAAAGGCAAAATGCTTATATGTAGGATAGCTGGTAGTCACTTGTATTTTTTAGATTTTATAATAAATCTTTTCTGATAAAAGAGCATAAGCTTTTTCATGCATCTCAGCATTCTTTCATGCACCTGTATACACTCAAAGAGATGAATAAGTAGATCATGGCTTGTGTTATTGAATGTTTTAGGTTATTTAATCTAAGCGATGGATTGATTGAGTCAATGCATGATCGAATTATGGGTAATAACCCTGTCTATTAAGAGCAAATACACTAACTTTTAAAGTGAATTATTCGTTTGCTCTTATTTATCTAACCACATACGTCCTTCTTCAAAAGGACCTTCAATAGCTCATCTCCCAGGACAGCTGCGGCAGAGCTGCCACCTGATGTTGGCTTGCTATAGAAACAGAATAAAAACAGAAGATGTTTAATCTAGACCAGTTCCAATGCATACTCTGTCATCTCCACTGACTTCTTTCCTTCTTCCTACAAACTTTTATTTTTAGTGGTTTAATTTCCGATACCACGAAATGATAGAAAAAAATGTTCAACCCTGGCACGGCTTCAAGAATACCTTTGAACTTACGTGCTAAACTGGGACAAGTAGGATAACTCTAATACATGCTGAAGACTCACCACCAAATACAAAGTGGTACAACCCCAGGGGAAGTACTTATTTGGAAAAAGTAACTTTCTTTGCCACCAGCGCTACGGAAAAACATAACTAGTTTAACGAAACGGTAGTTATTCATCATTCCTTTTATTTAGGGGTGGCCCCAAATTTCTATCTAAAAATTTTGCCAGGCATGTACAGTTAGGTTCAAACGCACGTTTTCTTCCACCTCTTGATTTTAGAAAAATATGCGCCTCTTTTTCTTTTGAAAAAATCACGTTAATGATTTATCAAATAAAAATCCCCGAATGATTTATCAAATACAAATGCCTCACAAGGACAATATAGTATAAAGTATGTACTGTAATAAATAACCAGAATAATATTTAGTAACAGTACATACCAAATTCTTTATCCGCATTCGATAGAAAACTCACTTTTCCGCAGTTAAAAAAAATTACCATTCTTACCGTTTTGGTCCTATTATTGAGGGTTTTCCTTAATTTTATTTGTAAATAAATGTAATAATCTAATAGTACATCTGTCTTTTAAATAACATTTGAATGGCGAATAAAAAGTATTCCGACGTAATCCGCATTGTTCCTTAATTTGTATCAATGAAAATATTTTCGAATTTTGTGAAGCCTATGCATTTTTTCAATGAATTTCAATCTCCAAAACATTATGAAAAGCTTTAAGAGGTCTTGAAATAATGTCTTGAAAATCTCGTAAAAGGTCACAGAAACAGATATGCCTGGTTGACTTCTCCATATATTTGTTCGTAAATTGATATCTGAAATACAGATATCTCACAAGGACAAGCTCGACTTATTTCTTATTGAATTAATAAAAGGTTACTTGTATACTATATATTATAATAGGGCACAAGTATGATCATTATACTATTGAATTAGTTGCACACAAAATCAGATCTCTAAAGAAATGTTTATAACTTTTCGAATCAAAATGATATGAGTGATGGTGTAATTTTATATATCAAACTTTATTTTCAATGTAAAAATGTTGAAACTTGCTAAACAAATCAAGTATAACAATATTTTTCGAATTAGATTTTTGGCGGCTTCTTTTTGGAAAAAATAATTCTTACGTCACTACAAATGAAAACTTTAAATGGAAATTTTCCTATGACTAAAATATTTTTATCTCTTTTGGAACACAGACCTTCGTTGGAAAAATCATTAAATAATATGAATTTTTCTCATAAAAATCGATCAAACTGCTTTCGAGAATAAAACAAAATTTTTATTTCAAAAAATGTCAAAAAAATTTTTTCAAAATCAATCACCCTTCAAAAGCTTAGAAATAGCTTTTGAAGTGACTCATTCTTTTCTAAAAAAATTTTAATTCTTAATAATTAAAAAAAAAACAGTTGCAAAATAATTGCAAATTTGTTTCAGAACATTTTGAAATTTTCAAACTTTGAAATTAATTTTTGGAAATAAAAATCTGTTTTGAAATAAGTCATATTTTTTCAAAAAATCTTATTTTTCATTATTCTTCAAAAATTGATTAGACAAACTTTATATCGTCCTGTATAAATAAATTAGGTCTCACAGATGAACAAGTAATTACTTGACTTTAGACTACATGAGGTTTGTTTAAGCTGTTATTTAAATGCAACAAATTGTTTACCACCTTTGTAATTTGTATGTGGCCCCACAATTTCAAACTGAAACCATCGCTCGGGTTATTTTAGGTTTAAACGTACACAAACAACAAGAATTTCAATCGCGTTAATCGTGAGACTGATACTAAAATTACGACCTGTTTTTCAGAATCTATATTCTGGCTAGTCTCGCATAGTACAGAAAAATATAATCCTCTATTTCTTGTTGCAGACATAAGTTTGCAGTTGGATTCTTTACCTAATGGCGATTCTGTTCCTGATATACCTCGTACTGAAGCTTTTCACTCTCCAGACAGATCACCTGCTGCGAGATCCAGGTACACATCTCCTGCCAGGCATCCTCCTGCCAGGCATCCTCCTGCCAGGCATCGTCCTGCTAAGCATCCTCCTGTCAGAAGTAATTCTCCATACAGGTCTTCTTCTCCGAGGCCACCTCCTCCTACCAGATGCATGTTTCCACCTACCAGGCTCCCTTCTTCCAACGGGCGCGGAAACAGACTTGATCAACTTCAATTTATTCGCCTTATTTCTAAAGCAAATCCGCACCGTGCATTTGAACTTCGAAAATATACTTTTGCTGCCGATACTGAAATTAAAGTTAGAACAGGAGATAATACCTTTGAACCTATTATAACCCAAGAACAGATTGTTATCTCAACATACGATGGTGACGTCTTTGCATTGTTGGAAACTAGCAATGCTCTTGCTGGAATATATGCGTTACGTGATAGTCAATATAGACGGGCAAAAATAAACATGGTCACCGGCACGGTGACCTTACTGACACCTGAAGAAGTCATTGAAACACCAGTGGGTTCCATACGTCCAATCAGAAAAAACTTTCAAGTATGCCGACAAAAACTCATGTAAACTGTACTCCTCAATTTATTACTAATTAAATAAAAAGAAAATATAAACAATTCTTTGAAGATATACAACGACAGAATCAACAGAAAGAAATAGGTTTTAAACTATTTTCTCATTCTTCACTTGTTCTATCTTCATCTTTTTAATACTAGTAGGGCCCAATATGTTCCAAAGCGAATTAAGAGTTTCGCATTAATGTTACAGATAAAAGTAAAAAAAGGGAATTTTATAAAGAATTTTTCAAACAAAAGGAAAACAAAACTCTAAATATAGATCAGTATAGAAATTCTGATGGATAAATTATATATCATTTATGTGTGAAAAGAAAATGACACATCAACTTCCAATTAACGAAAGAATAAGGTAACTGCAGATAATGCGTTTTACATACGTATAGAACATATCTATAACAATAAATTTTTAAACATTGAAATTGAGAGCGTGCGTTAATTTTTACGAACTTCTAAGAGATGGCGTTACTAGTACTGTATTGCATCGTAGGCTTTAAACCCACTCCGTCGGCTTGTGGGTTCAATTCCCGCCTCGCACTCTGGAAGAGCCTCGGCGGCTCATGCAGTAAACACTAGCCTAGCATCCCTTAACATAGTTCATCTCTGGAGAGTTGTGGGACCGGTACGCCATGCGTCCCTTTTTCTTCTGTAACCCAGTCCGCTGATCTATTTTCCATGTCCTTTTCCTGTCCGTCCATGTTGAATCTTCTTTATTTCTTTCCCTGCTTTCTCTCAACAATTGTTTTTTCTTCATAATTAAATTTTACTTTCCATCCCCCCCACGTTTACTAGAAAAATTCGTTTATTTCCTTTCTTCGTCCCTCATATTCTCGCAACTCATTCTTTTTTTACCTAAATTCCAATGTCTCCCATAAGATTTTTTATTTCTGTTTCACTTTTTCCCTCTCAACTTTTTCCCTCTCCACTTTTTCCCTCTCCACGTTCAACCCCTTAACTACTACGCTTGGAAATTTGTTTACATACACACAAAAATAAATATATTTTTTGTTAATACTCGACTTTGCAGAAATCAGCTACTTTTCATGCATCAGGTTTCCACCAACTTTCAATGCGCGGGTTATAAAAAAATATAATTTTTTTTTAAACTTAGGATAAAATGTCATAAATTAACAAATGGAAAAGAAAACAAATTTGAGCATATTAATTATTGTAAAAACACTTTCAAAATAGATTTTAAAAGCAGGATAAACAGGAAAATTGTGATCAATAACATCAAAGAACTATTAAAATTTAAGAAATTTAAATTAGACCAAAATCCAAATTAAAAATCCCATTTAACGTCCAATTATAAATTAATGCAAAATTATGTTAAATAAAACAAGAATCAAACGACCAAATTTGAACCACAACGAACAAACAAAAACAAAATTCCTATTATAATCTGTAAAAACACAAATAAAATTTTCAGACAGAAATAAAAAATAGGAAAGAAAAATGAGAAGGCAGCTAACCACATCCTCTTCCTTCTCTTATTCTCACTTCGGTCTTTTTTATTTTTATTATCATCAAATTACAATAAAATAAAAAACATTAATAAATAAAATTGCATTACCAACGTCTCGGTACTCGTACAGTACCATTACCAAGGCAAGAAAAATTTAATTGGTAGAAATTGACAGCACCCACGAACAGGTGCTCTCTCTCTCTCTTTGATATATGAGAATCGAATGAGGGTCAGTAGGCCAATCTGTTGTAAACACAATATGAATATTTGTCACAATCACATCAGAAATAGAGAAAGTAAAAGAAAAACGGAATTCATGAAACAGCCACGTTAAATGCAATTAATCATATAAGCATAACTTTTGTTCAGCTTATCTAAATCGGTTTTAAAATTAAGAGATAACTTGTTTTGTTTTTGTAATATAAAGCATTTAAATTAATTCCCTCTTTCTCTCATTACTTTCACTGTGCAAAATTTTAACAATATCCCAGTCAAACTCATGGTCTGCCAGTCTGTTCCACGTAATTCATCTTACAGATCCTGCAAGTGATCTTATAGACAACACCACCCTTTTCAAAATTATCTAAAGGATCTTTGCAAAATTTTATCACCGAATCCATTTTAAATGGAACACGCAAAATAGTGTGAATTACAAATTTTTTTAACATAAGTTCAATAGTTTTAGAAATCTGACCAAAAAAATGGAAGAACAAAAGTATTAAACAAACTATATTCCTTTAACTCTTTCTGATTATCTACAAGCAAATTATTAATCTATTTGTTTTTGATTTGTTGAACTCTAAATGCAATATGTTTATCAATTAACTTTTTTGGATAATGATTCAGAAAAAAGATATCCTAACAATATTCAAATTTCTTGTGTGATATGAATAATGGGACAAACGTAGAGCTCTGTTGACTAAGTTTTTAATTACTGCAATTTTGTTTTGAAAGGGTGGAGCACAAAGGAAATTTAAAATTCTACCTGAATATGTACTTTGTCTGTACCAATTGGTAATAATATTACTATCCCAACCCTTAATTACTTCTATTTCCAAAAAACTGATTTTATAATCCTATTCTATTTTATGAGTGAATTGAAATTTTGGATGAAAACTGTTTGAAGTATAAATGAAGATCTGTAAATTTTCTAGAGGAACACATAATAAGGTATCGTCGACAAACTGAAAATAAAAAGGCAAAACAAAATCTAATTTCCCAAAAACATAAACCTCCAAATCTTCCATCCCTAGTCTTGCTAAAATCGGAGAAATGACTGTAGAACTATTGAACTTATGTTAAATAATTTAAAATTAATACTATTTTCCGCATTCCATTTGAAATCGATTTGGTGATAAATTTTTACAAAGATCCTTTAGATAATTTTGAAAAGGGTAGTGTTGTCTATAAGATCACTTGCAGGATCTGTCGGATGAATTACGGGGGACAGACTGGCAGACTTTTTAATACTAGGATAGAGGAACACACAAGTGATGTTCGTTTAGGACGCTGTTATAAGAGTGTTCTTTCCAAACATACAAAGGAATTTGTTGATGTTGACCATGAGTTTGACTAGTATAATTTGCTTTATATTAAAAAACAAAAAAAGTTATCTATTAATTTAAAAACCGATTTGGATAAACTGAACAAAAGTTTCATGAATTCTGTTTTTCTTTTACTTTCTTTATTTCTGATGTAATTGTGACAGATATTTATATTGTGTTTGCAACAGATTAGCCTACTAACCCTCATTCGAATCTCTGGTATCAAAGAGAGGGCACCTGTTCGTGGGTGCTGTCAATTTCTACTACTTAAATTTTTCTTCGGAGTTCATTAGATTTTAATTGATCTAGCAATAATGGCAGGTTACTGAGTAGTAACGTTTAAGTACCCAAGTTCCTATTGTGCACAATAAATCTATACTAATGTGCGAACTCAGCAATCAGGGTTAAAGGTTAAATTTTGTATAGTTATTAACTTTAAATGCTTTAACATTAAAAGCAAATACTAGAACGGAAATGAAAAATTTTAAACAAATTCAATATGGCGTCCAGGAAATAATTCAGGAATTTTCAAAAATTATTTACAGTGGAAATTAAGGAGAAATCAATATGTAACTCATTGAAGAGTAAATGTCGGCATGATTTCCTCTTTCTCGCGAAATGAAGAATGCAGTGTTTTTAATGCGATTTCGTAAGCTCGTATTTCCATACAATATTCGGAACCACACATCGTATAAATCTCTTGTGGTCATTTTTTTCCAAACATCAACGCAGTCTAGCAGTTAAAACATCAAGTCCCCGTCTTTAAGAGTCTATAATTTTATTTGATATTCCTGGTTTCAATATCTCGATGTACCCCAGGTGAATGATTCAGAAATATTGTGCATCAGCTTCGAGGATCTATTCACTTGCTTATATTTTATCAATCGATCCAATTTGCACCTAACTTTGTTGACATTTATATCCAACCTGATGTGCTATGGTGAACATCGATACCTTCTTAGGCCAAAGACTGCATTTCAGACCTAGTTCTATTATTCAGGATTCATAAGTCTCGGCCCTAGGAGGTGCACAATAATTTTGAGTCTTGTTTTTTCCATCTGAATGGTCGCGATATACAATTTTTTCTTATGTCCAAAAAGTAATAGTGTCTCCCCTACGTAGCGAGTCAGTCTCTGAGATGGATTGCCCTTCCGGTATGTTTCGACCGTTTCAGTTTTGCTTTTATATTACTATCTGGCCTGGAAGTCGAAACTTCCACTGAGGCTCTGTCACCCTTCTCAGGCATAATTGTTATTAGCCTGGCGTCTATGTTCCATTTTTATCATCTTGGAACCAGCGACCGCAGCGCAATATGTAATATTCTTTACTTGAAGGCAGCACACATACTGCTGCAAGGACAGAAGCAGTACGTTCAGCAGCAGTAGGAACAGGCGCCTGCGGCTACAGGCCTGAATACTGCCGACCACGAGAGAGTGGCTCTGCTACATACCCGAAATCCAGCCCCTGCTTGTCTGTACGCTACAGACCACTGAATTGTGTGGTGCGCTACAAGTTCGGCTAGTTGCTGTTGCCACTGTTTTTTATGTTACTTATTTGGACCTTGAATATAAAGCTGCGCCGTTCTGTGAAAGTGACATCTAATTAGTTTCCTAGCCCAATGTATACTCATGAACAGATCTATTTAATTCATGGTTATCCTAGAAAGCTGGTTCCCGTATATTAGACGCTTTCTTCTTTAGCGTCTTCTTCCATTTAATCAGGATAAGTTTTATTTGCTGTTATCTCGTTTTCAAAGTAACAGCTCATTAAGAAAACATCAGGTTGAGTTTGAATATCAATGTACTGCCATGGAATCCTAAAGCTAAAGTTCTGCTGCTTACCACTTGTTGCCGATGATCTTGCTTGAAAGTAGGCAGGAAAGGGGCCAGCAGCTCGAAAGCGATCAGCTCCGAAATATATTTCAAAAACACTTTATGGATTACTGATGGGTTACTTATTGCTCTTGGATACCCAACTTAAACGTAGAAATGCTACTGCTACTGTAAAGCCATCAAGTGATCTGATAAGAGCAATTTGGCTGATTATCAATTTTGGATAAAAATTTTAAAGGGGGCACATTTTGAATATTTAAATAAATATTTAAATATTTATTTAATTAATTTATTTTAAATATTTAAATACATCAAAAATTTTCTGTACGCTTAATGCATAGTATTCAAATAGTTGAAAAATTTATTGAATCACTTTTTTGGATCGTAAAAAATACCATAATTATAGTATTTACAAAATTCCAAAGAACACACGAAAATGAACATTTTAAGCAAATAACGCACGATATGAAAAAAGTTATAAAAAATCTTGCTTTTTAAATGCCCTACAAGATTATTATAATAACTTTGGAATTTTTTTGAAATTTCCAAAATTCAAATTTTAACAGCATACAAAATAATAAAAAATTTAAAAATTACATTTTTGGGCCAAACTATGCAAAATACGGTAAAAGATGAAAATATAAAAATTGTACATTTGGAAAAGATCATCAAATTTGTTACCAACTACTTTTTGATAGGATGCGTAGTTTTGGCTTTGTTCATGAAAAACATCATTAACAGTAAAAAAAATCTGCCCGCTGCGAGGGCACATTCTTATCACAACTTTTTGTTTTTAATTTCTCTTCCGTCTCGTGCGTGAGGTTTTAAAAAATTTAATTTTTCAAGTTTTTGATGTTATTTTTACGACTAAAACTAGAAAAAGAACTGTCAAAAAATTATTCATAAGAAATACATCATTTTAACATTTTCATCAGAGAAGGTATTAGATTTGTGTAAAATTTGACCCCCCTAGTTTTTGTCAAAATTTAACAAATGCCCCCCCCCCGCAGTTTTTGTCAAACGTCCTCGTTTTGTGGCCCTCTGAATTCGAAGAAGTTCAGTGTCCTGAACTAAATGTCATGTTCGTTAGCCAGCTATTTTGGATAAAAATTCAAAAAGTGAGCACATTTTGAATATTTTTGAGACAACTTTTCTCAAAATTTAGAATTTTTGGACGGTTATTCAAAATATTTAAGAATTCGAACAATTTACGGTAATGACTTTTTTCATGAAATAAAAATTATTAGAGATAAAGAATTTACAAAATTCCAAATAACACAGTATTTCAAAGATTCCCAAATATATCAATAGACCGTATGTGTAAAGTTTAAATCATAAAGAAATTATAATAATATACATTTAAGGGAATAATATAGAATTTTAGGGTTAAACGCGAATGCGAAGCATGAGACACGGGACGAGAATGGGTTCGTTAAAGCCGAAGGAGCTTTAATAAAAGAGAATTCACAATCGCCAAATTACTGTGGTCGATGCTTTCACCTTTAGTTTTCAAAAGCCTATCCACAAAGATGGAGCGCGTAGCGCAAGATAAGAACATTATTGAGCGTTTTGGGAGCGTTTCATTAAAGTCAAACCTTGATCATTACAATATTTTGCAAGGAATCTTATTTTTAATTTTTCTGGGTACCTTACCGGCAATATGATTTTCGGGCACTGAATATTTAAAGAGTCTACAAAATTTCATTTTTCCTATGCCAGTCTAAGAGTGAAATTTTTTTACAACTCACAGCATAACATCAAAATATTAGGAAGCAAATTATATCATTATATCGAAAAAATTGGCACAAATGAAATTATCTTTTTAAAGTTACTTCACTTAATCATTGTTTACGCTTTTAACTGGTTAGTTTAACTTTTTATAATTATAATATAAAGCATTACATGGAAAAATATGTCATTTAAAAAGTTTATAATTCGTCTAGTAACAAATATTTTTTTAATTTAGACAATTTTCTAGCAACAATAAATGTAAAATTTAAGAATGTTTCATGTTTTCATAATCAACCAAAAAATTAATAATTGAAGAGGGTTAAAGTCAAATAGAAGATGGTTTCTATGAACGGAAGTATTTTATGTTAATCGAGGTGATATTAACAGACTCCTAATATTGATATTCAATTTAATTTGATTGATGTTCTTAAAGAATTTAAATGTAGGTTGCTTATTTTATTTTTCATATTTAAGAAGTAAAGCCTAGACTCGAGACGAAAATAATGAACAAACGTTTTTTATAGTAAAAATTTTGATAAACAATAAATCTAAAATTTAAACATATTACATATTTAAAATTTTATAATTAATTAAAAAGTAAAAACTGACAGAGTTACAGTAAAGTTTAGGATGATTCTATAAGCAAAAGTATTTTATATTTATTGAAGCGATATTTACTTATTTCTACTATATATATTCTATTTTATTTAATTGTTATTTTTTTTGAGAATTTGAAAGGATGTTGTTTATTTTTATTTTAGCACGTAGGAATTCAATGCTAGACTCAAGAGGAAAATAATGTGCTGGTTTCAGTAGTTTCATGAGAAATAGCTAGGCAAGAATATCCACTAATTAAAAAATGTTTTCAAACCCCTTTAAAAAATGAAAAATCCCTGAAGAAAATATTTTTACTGAAAAATGATTAAATTTTGTGAAATATTCAAAAATCCCGCAAAATCATACACAAGGCCTAAATCAGAACTAAAAAATCTTAATTAAATACGAAGAAAATACTTGAAAGAAAAGAAAGCGGTCCTGCTAAAAAAAAATTTCCAGAAAGTACACTAATTTTGAACAGAATTGTACAATTTTACAGCCGTTAACATTAATAAACTACATAAAAGTTGAATATTCAAACAAATATATGATTTTTTTATAAAAAAGTTCATTTTCCAAAAAAAATATGAATTTAAAAAAAAATGGAATTTTCAACTCAAAAATATGATTTTGTTATTATTCAGTTTTATAATGCAAGCTATTTTAGAGGAAAATATTTATCTTACTTATGCTATCAATCTTCCATCACTTTTAAAAATCACAAAAGGTAAATTTGCAAGTAGAATTCAACGCAAATATACAGTATCAAAAGTAAAGAAAATTTACATTAAATTAAATATTTATAACATTAAAAATAATTAAATGAGATAAGTATAATTAAAATTAAATGAAATTTTTGTTTTAAATTTAATTTCGGAGTAAGAAAATTAAATGATACCTGGAGCAACACCAATTTTCGGTACGGCACTGGCCGTTTCTCACAAGCACTCGAAATTTTTCTGGTTAGTATGTAACGACCATTTCGACCGATATGTCAGTAACTAATAAAAATTAATTAAAAAGTTAACCGAAGCTACGGTGGCGAAATATTGGAATTTTAGATTTTTTAAATTTTTAATTCCTTTAATTGCCAGAACGACTTTAGGTATTCGTTAAAATAATAAATATTTATTAATATTTGATGAAATATAACAATTAAAATTCACGTAAACAAATTACATAAACAGATTTAAAATGTTGGCCCTTTCACATTGATATTTTTTTGCACTGGAAATGTTTTAAGCTATTAGAAGAATGACTGCTAGACAAAAAATATTATAAAATGTAACAATAACCACTGTTATTAACAATTCTTGCGACAAAATATTCATAATCAAGGTTTTATCAAATTTAAATTTTGTCTAATGGTTTATGTGAATTGGTTCTAAACATGTAAGTTGTTATATTCTACTAAATATTATCAAAGATAAATCTTTCAGGAGTATCCGTTGCTATTGTAGCAATTTAAGAAAATAAAAATTTTGATGAAACCTTACATTTGAATATTTTGTCACGAGAATTTTTTATAACAATGGTTATTGTTAACTTCTCAAATATTTTTGTGACTGGGTGTCATTCATCGAACAAGAATTGTTTATAACAACAGTTATTATAAACTTTAAAATCATTTCTGTTGTTAAGTGTCATTTCTACATGAATGTGAAGAACTTTTAGCAAAACAAAAATATTAACGGTAATAAGACTATTTGTCAGTTTGTTTATCAAATTTGTTCATAAAGAATAAATAGAATTATAAACAAAATTCTTTGTATTTTATGAATCTATAAACATTCATTTAAGACAATATAAAGTTTTTCTGATCAGTTATTAAAATGTAAAAAACTGGTGAAAAAGTTATTAATAAAGAAATAGAGTAGACAATAGTTCGGAACGTCAAGCTGAACGAAAAAATGAATTTTCTACCACTGTGCGTCACCAGTACGGTTGGTTTTGTTTATAGAGTTCAACAGTATATAGTTTTTTTATTTTAGAAATAAGATTTGCCATAATATAATTAAGTATTAAATTCAAAATCCCCTTTTAATCAAAAATTTTTGATACAATTATTAAGGGTTGAATGCAGCAAGGAAAAAGCCTTCAAGATTATACAATAAAAAATTATGGCACTGTATGAATGTATATATGATGTTCGGTTCAATTTATATAAATATATCAAGTTTTTAATTATTTTCACTGTTTCTTATTGCAATTAAATTCAAAAGTCAGACCTACTTTTTGTAGCGCTATCTGCTGGATTTAGTTTGACCGACAATTTCCTTCCAAATCGTAAAAAAAAAAAAAACAGAAAAGCGTGGGCAATGCATATATACACTGCTTACTTAGTTTGATAAAATAACTGTTCTTATCTTTTCCTAGCTCATTAATTATTATAAAAAATAAAATACTCCTTAGTGAGACAGTTAAGAAAATTCGGCATTCTGGTAGTAATAAGCTTTTCTTTAGAAAAAAAAGAGAAACCTTTCTACATGTGTCCTTTCGTTGGCGATTATCTCTAATTATGAAGGTTTTTGTAAATAACAATTTTGCCAGGCTAATCTGAATCTTTAGTTTTATATCACAGAAGTATCGTGGCAGAATCCATTTTACTTCAAAAAAGTGACGTAACTGATACTTTTATGAGAGCAATATCATTAAAACCAAATATTTTAAAAATATTTGGCAAAAATAGTTTTATTTCAAAGTCAATATCTCATATTTTGTATGTGTATATCTACAAATAAATACGTTTTCATCTCTAATTTGTTGTCTACCACCCGCAATTACCTAAATTCGAACTTCAAAAATACGAGAAATTCGGGTATCGTAAAATGTACAGACATGACCTTGAAAGAGACTTATACTCCGCTGACGTTTAAATTTTGGAGGTAATGCATAGGAGCACATTCAGACTTATTACGTGCACGATCACGTCGATTTCAAGGTAACGCGCAATCGCGGAAGCCTGAATTTAAATAGGGCACGTGTTGAGGAGAAAAAATGGCGCTCACTCCTTTAGAGTTCTGACGCTCGTATCTTTGAAGCACTAGTATCTTTGGAGCTCGTATTTTTGGAGTTTGAGTATATTCTGAAACTTTTTCCAAGGTGATGATATTATCATCAGAGATAGTTACCATTAATCAGTGCAGAAATTATTCCATAATCTGTGAAAATAATCAATGGAGCGAAGTGAGTACACTGTTCAAAATTTCTATAAGAATTTTCAGAGGCCAATCAATAAAGCTTTATGCAGTAACTGTTTCTAAATGTTCCTAAACTGTGATAAGACGATGTTTGAACCATAAATGTTAAACTTTAAATAAAAAGGGATGTACTTTTGAAAAAATGGTTCAATTTTTATACAAAAAATGCATTTTTATCCACGAAAGATGCACTTTTAAGTAAAATACATAAATTTTCAAAATAAAACTTAGTTTCAAATAGGATTCAAATACTAGAAGCTTAAACTTGTAACGCTTTTAACGTAGAATCTTTTGTAAATGAAATAAAATAACTTTAAATTCAAATTCTAAAAATTTTCAATTTATTCTACTTGACAGTTTGAAATTACAGAAAATCTCTGACTTTTACACAATTTTGGTTCTCAACATCCCTCGCTTTTCCCTGACCAAAAAATTACCTTAATTAAAGAAAAATGTTTGTTATCTAGGATCGTTATTTACTTATCAGGTTTGTTTGTCGTGTGATGTTATAAACCTATTATTTTAATTTTGTGCATTCTTTCACAAATAACCTCCCTAACATTTTTTTTATTTTTGTATTATTGTGAATAAAAGAATTTCATAGAGATTTGCATGTTGGTAACTACATAAAAGTCTTGACACATAATTCAGAAAATTCTGTTCCAGTTTACAGGACGAATATTATCAAACTTTTTTTTGCTGAAATATTTCACTTAACAATGATAAAATTGGGAAAAAACGAAATCAGAAGAGTTAAAGCCCGTATTCCGCTGTATTACATTTGTTTAGGAAGTATAAGAATCACAAAAAAAATCACATATTAGATGTTTCTCTAGTGGTAATTCAGATAACTTATTCAGTATGAGTTCCAATACTCATCATTTTCCATTAGAACTAAGTAAACCTCAGAGCGAACGTGTTGCTGAAGTCCTACACACAGTACAATGCGACACTAATGATAGTTACCAATAAAATGAACGCCTCGAGAGTGAGAAAGTACCGGGTCGTTATAGAATTTAGAGTCCTCAATAAAAGGGTAATCGGCGACGCCTATCCTTCACCTCAGCCTTCAAGGTATCCCCTCTCTGTGATAACATAAAGCATGAGAGGGGTCGCTGAAGACCCCAGCAGAAATTTCTTTATTGCAATAAGGATTTATAATATTTCTGCACGTATATACTGCCGTATACTCGATCGTAGATTATCAGACCACATAATAATTAAAAAATTCTTTTAAAAACTATTGACTTTAACTTTATATACTTCAAAATACTATGTACTTACTTTATATAAGAATAAACAAGTACAAATGATCAAATAATTTTCGAAGCCAGTAACACTTTTGGTACACAAAGGTATCTGTGGGGTCTCTGGCGGCACCAGTCTACTTCGGCGCACCATAGAAGCACGCCTGACGCAGTAAGCTTGACATAAATGTACCTCAAAGGAATAGGTACTCATGCTATTTCGACAAATGGCGCTATAAGTCTGATATTAAAATTTTCAAGCTACGAAAATTATGGTTTAGAAAAGTCTGGGTATAGAAGACCCCAGGGATACCTTTAAGGGCTAGTATTACCGAAATAATAGACAAACAAGGAAGAGCGCGCTATTTCACAGTATTTGAACTGGTGAGTGGATACCATCAAGTAGAAACACATCCAGACAATAGGGCCAAAACCGGATTTTTCACTCGAAGAGGACATTTCGAATACTTACGAAAGCCCATGCGATTCAAAAATGCTCACGCAACCTTCCAACGCCACATAGAAAACGTCTTGAAGGGAATGCTCGGTACGGAAGCCTTTGTATACCTGGACGACATCGTAATCTATTCGGAAACCCTAGAGGAACACGATATAAAGGTTCGGAGTTTCTTCGAACGACTGAGAAAAGTGAACCTCAAATTACAGCCAGCCAAATGCGACTTTCTCCGTACCGAAATTGCATATTTAGGGCACATCATCAGCAGTGATAACGTGAGATCTAACAACGAGAAAATTGCCGCGATAAAGGACTTCCCTAGGCTCAGAACCTTGAGTTTAACAAAATTTTCAAATTGACAACCGACGCTTTCGAATATGCAGTAGGAGCCGTCTTAACGCAAGAAAAGGTCTCCATTGATATGCTCATCGCATATTTTTGAAAAATAATGGGTTCCACTGAGTAACGTTACTTTAAGTCTGAAAAGGAATATTTGGCCTTTCTAAATGGCATAATGAATTTTCGTCCATACTTATATGGGCGCGAGTTGATTTTGGCGGGTGACCATTAACGGAGTCTCATGACTTCGCTTCTACGCGATTTAAACGAATTAAGTTACCAAAGAAAAGCATTTCGAATCATTCGGCACTTCCAAGCAAACCCAACAACGACGATGGAAGAGATGGCGTTAAAACTATATCTGCTGACAGGACCACCTACAGGGCCTTGCCACTAAGACAATCCTCAACAAAGGACAGTGTTCGGAAATGTAAGAATCTTGAAAAAAATACCGACGAACGACGAAAGAAGGATCGACTCACTCGACCTGCAGACCAACAACCATCGGGAGCACCAAAAGCTAGCCTTACGGAACAAAAACTAACAGTAACTAGCTCAAGATGCAAACCATACATTCTGAAGCCGAACGCAGCGCATCCTAATAGCTTAGAAGAAAGGTGTCCACGACCATTCACTTCAAGCACTTTGCACGCGCCCGGCAGAAGAAAAATAGATAAGGTCCCTGAAAAACTCGATTTAGACAAACTTTATAAGCTATTTCCTTATTTAAAAACTAAGATATTTACCAAAGCGGAATAGCAAGAAGGCTTAAGGAAAGAAGAAGAAGAGTGAAAAGTTCTAAGAACCTCGCATATACCTCAGAATCGGCATCAGCTAATGACGAGTTTTCCGAAAGTGAAAAAAATAGTGAGTCTGATCACCCGGTATACCAGAAGAAGCACAGTCTGCTCCCTAGTATTGATCCCAGCTTACCAATGCCCAAAGAAGATCGTCCACTGCAAAGTGCACCCCCAGGTCTACCCAACTCTTGTTTCCCAAGTTTGTGCGTTAAAACTACGGACGTCCATGTAGATAAAGCGTGCTACCGGGAGGCAAACGAATAACACCGCTGAAACGCAATTCGTCACAGCAGCCGTGCAGAATGCGATTGAAAACGGCATCAACAAGCTTCGGATAAATACGGATTTGAAGTTCCTTATCGACAACTATACCAAATAGAGAGCTATACCAAATAGACCCTAGAGACCCTTGATGTGACTTGGAACCATGTCCTCGGTCACCAAGAGATAGAGAATAACGAGATGGCCGATTATCTGAAACGAGCTGGAATCAACAGAAACAATTCCGTCTTAGACAGGCATGCTCCTAAGTGCAGTACTTTCCAGAAAGAAGAGGTGATGCTATGTCTACTGGCCATACAAACCTTATAGTGTACGTCAGCCCCCCTGCCGAGAGTAGCGAAGATAGTGACGACAGTGACAAACTTTTGGTCATCTGCTGTTAATAGTTGTTAATTAGGGTAGTGTTGTACGATAAACTAAAAATTCATGTCATTTATGTCTAGGATATCCACTGTCGTCCTCGATACGGCGTTGAAGTCAACAAAAAAAAACATGTACGTACTCCAACAAAGGGTCGTGCTTACAACGAGTTGTATTCTCTGGATCACACTTACCACAGCAGAAGATGTGTTTTATAACCTTCAATTTCCGACTACTCGGAGAATATAACTTGGATTCTAAATTAGTAGCAGCCAGACGACTGCAGGGCGACATCAATCAAAAGAAAGATGAACTGCACCATCACACCGGCAAGACCGTACATGTAGCTAAGAGAGGTGAATTATATTCATCACTACTAACATCTGAACAACTTGCACCCATATTCCGTCATATTAGGAACTATGTCTCCACAGCCTCTTTTCCAGTCTCTGGTCCCAGCGTGAGCCCAGAAGAACTTGCTTAAGTGGCAACAGTCACGATTATCGCTAAAAATGGGATACTACAAGTTATAATGCACATTGCACTACTTGGAAAAACTGACTACACTCTAAACAAAATGCATAGTCCCGGAATATTCCCAATCTACGAGCTGTCCTAACACCAAACCTGTAAGATACAGCTTCTAACTAATCGAACAATAGCAGCCTTCTAGATGTGAGATATTAAGGTGTCCTATGATCGCCATGCCTTTTGGAAAGCCATTCTATCTCTTAGTGGTTGGATCTATTCCACTCCAAAGCAACTGGCGACAGAACGCATCTGCCCAGAAAAGGCCTCCAAATCGTTATAACTTTCTGGATTAGTACTGATCAGAATCTCTCCAGGCTGTACACCGCGAACCTTTTCGGACCTGCTGCCGACGAAAAGAAAATACGAATGATAATTCAGATTTACGCTCAAATGTAATTATTGTGAATCAATTCACATCAGCTCATTCTAATCTTCCCGGAGGAGCTTCGGGACCATTGAAATCGTCGCCAGTTACACAGGTCAACCTGTTGACCACAATCAACAACAATCATCAGCAGAAATCTCAATGTTCTGCGCATGTGTAGTGTTGTGGTAGTAGTAAAAGGGAATGCAGTCATAATAAAAAGTGTAACATTTTAAGTATGCATGTATGATGAGAGCGCACGAGAGCATGTATGTTCAGATGGTTAAATAAATACCAACTAAAGATTGAACAGGAACCGCTCATTATTTTACTAGGGATAAGCATATTAAACGCAATTTAAAAATTATCACGTGCCATGAATCTACGAGGCAGGGTACCAGCTGACTAGACACTTGTCAGTACCCTCGTGTCAATCTCATGCATTCAAGGCACGAACATCTGTGAGAGCTCAAACAACTTGATATATCGCACATAGATAGTAGGTATCGGTTAATCAAACTAAATATATTAGCAAGCCAGAATGAGATAATCATCCTGGGCACAATACACATCCAGGGACAGCTGTTAGTAATTCCAGGGCGGGTATGTTAGTTGGACCCCCAGTTGGATGGCAACTTAAAATTTTCATTGCCAGGCTTCATGGCATCCGTGTAACAGATTAGTAAAGAAGTACGATGGCCAGACTGGATGCCCGAGTCCTGCTCTGCATTAACTTATCATAACGGGTTACATGAATAGCCAGGGAGAGAGAGAGAGAGAGAATATAAGACCACCGCACGAGTCTAAGCCACACCTAATTAGAACCCCCGCAAGAAGATGGGAGTATAATGAGATGCACATAGGCGGACAGTAATCACGCCTTCTTCATGAACGACTTTAAATTTTTCCTGCGGTGCTAATACTTGCACGCGGACCTTCGAATAACACATTAAGAAAAACAATCGGCATGCGATAATTCAAATTTTGGCAGCGACCTGTGGGGATCAGAACTGGACATTCACAAAAATCAACTTCCCACCCCTGCCCCACATTAAAAAAACACCCCTTATTAACAAAATCCATACAGTTTCTAAACAATATAGATAATATCATTAAATAAATCAGAAATGGTCATCAACCCTAATTTATTCAACGAACTAGTCACAGCAGGTGCCTGAAATGCACGAAAAATATATATTGAACCTCCATCTAATTCATTATCAAATTATACTCTTGAGTCCACATGTGACTATAAAATGTTGATTAACAATATCAATTATTAATAAATCCAATTTTACCAAATAGTAAAGAACTCATAAAATTTCCCAAAATATCTAAATTTAAAATATTGGCCCCATTCAATAAGACTCGAAAAGTGGACAATCAATATTAATCCCTGCTACCATCCTCAATGGACCAATTGATCGATTCTTATGACCGAGGCGGATTTGAGCCCCTGTGGTTAGATATCTTAACCCTGCTCTTCTTTGTCTAGGGAGCTGGTAATTTCGATGTCCTGATATTAAAATCATTTATAAGCCCAATGCAACTAATTAAACTGAAGGCAAGAGGCTAATGTTCATTAAACATTAATAACAAACAAATTAGCCATGCAAAAATCAACGAATATCTGCCAATATTTGATTGGAATGAGGTGAAGAAACCTAACACTGCCAAACTTAACGAACTCACTTGCACAAAAGTGCATATACACATAGTTTATTTATTTAAATTACTGTGTTGTCAACTAAAAATAGTTTCAGAATACCTATTTTTGAACGTAAAAGGAACTGTCAGTGGAACTACCCTTGGTTGACGCGGAAGGTGGAATCACACTTAATAAAAGTAGAGGGTTATTATTGATTATTAATTGCAAATTTAATTAACATCTAAAGTTCGTGCATAGCAACAGTGTATACTGCACGTTCCCTGCAAAATTGCTTACTCTGAAAGAATTTCCCATCAGCATTTTCGTAGTCACAAAAACCCCATTTGATCGTCGATCCCACAGTCACCAGGCAAAGTTCACATGCAATATCAGCAATAAATCCTACCCAAACTATCCATACCATTGCCTACGAGATTCATCCTACCTGTTGCATCAAGGTAGTCGTTCATCACTTCTTCCCGGTAACAGAACCAATTTTTCCAAAGGGAAGTTAGAATGAAAGTTCAGCTTGCCCGTCGGCATTGCCACGTTAAGCTGAGTAAAACCAACTGTTGAAAAACTATAAATTCAATCAGCTTTGTACAACCAGTGTTAGGGTGAAGTTCAGAAATAGAGTGGAGTGACAGTTTGCGCGCCGCGTCTCGTGAAGTGGAGTTAAGTGGAGAAGTGGTGATCAACGCTCCGCGAACGCAAGCAAGCTTGGGCTGCAGAGAAAACAGGTCAGGAATAATATTGCATTTTTTTTAATTTACTTCGGTGTGTAATTTCTCGATAAATCATGTTTAAAATTAATCGCCAACATGCAACACGTATTCTCGTGATGACTTAACTCGTTCGCAACACGTGGGTAAGTTGAAAAATTTATATATTTATTTCTGTAATACAAATATTGAAGGTCTCTGGCTCATCCCGCCTCAGGCATAAGGCGATATGAGATAAGCGCACTAGTTCCTTACTTTCGTTTCAGATTCGGCATATAATTTTCAAGTTGCTTTTTTCTTGGCAACATTTTATTTTACAAATTTGTTAAAATATCTTTAACGTTTTACTTTCAAGCATTGAATTAGCAGATTTCAAATACTGACACGAAACGAAGACCTATGCTCATATCGCGCCATTTTGCCCTGGTAATGTTGCAGAGAATGGGTCTTGACCTCTAAGGAAATCTATGAAACACCAGTAGGTTATTAAAGCCAAATCCTACAAAATGTTCTGATAATTTAATGAAAAATATAAAAAACTAACTGGTGTTTTGGTTGATAATGTCGATTTTGATCAGACATGGCGTTACTAATACGTTTTTTGGTATAGACGCTAGACGCAATCTATGGCGTTTTGAAGGTTATACATACGTCACAAAAACCAGTTTTTTCCGGATTGGCATTGTGCAAAGAACATATTTTTCAATGCTTTGAAAATGTCGAATTAAGTACCTGAAAACCCGTTTTGCGGGCAAGTTTAATAAGATGATTTCATTTAAAGAAAACGGCTGCTGAAAGTTAAAGATTATTGGTTGAAGCTTACGCGGAAAATGTTACAACCAAAAAAACTTGTAAACGATCGTTTTAACATTTTAAAACTGGTTACTTCAACATAGAAGGCAAGGAGTGTCCAGGTCAGCCCAAAAAGTTTGAAAATAAAAATTTGCAAACTTTAATAAATAAAAACTCTGGGCAAACGTTAAAGCGAGTAACAAATGCAATGAATGATGCTCAATCCACCCTTTCCGAAAGTCTAGACGCATTGGGAAAGGTCCAGAAGGTAGAGAAATGGGTTTCATATCATATTTAAGACAGAGAGATAGAAAAGGGAAAACCCATTTGTGAAATTCTGCTAGCCAGACAGAAAAAAATAGCTTTTTGCATCGAATTGTGACAGGTGATGAAAAGTGGATCTATTTTGACAACCCAAAGAAAAAAAATCGTTGCTAGACCCGGGCCAGCCTTCAACATCACAACCAGTGCGCAATACACATGAAAAGAAGGCATTGCTGTGTATTTGGTGGGACAATGGGCCTCATGTTTTGAAACCATTCGAAAACTATTTATAATTCGCCGCACCCATCGGCCAATACTTTGATTATTAAGGTTATTCTATTTTTATGTAAACAAGCGGACAAGTTTTGTAAAAAAATCGACATTATTAACCAAAACACCTATTATTATATAATATTGTGTAAATTAATTATGGTTCCCAAGGCTTCAACATTTCTCGTCAATACCTCAGTAAATACTCAGTCAATACGCAGGTAATAAGATTTCATTAGTAATTAGTACAATTTCTCTAACTTAGATTCAGAGATTAAATTTTTTTTAAACTTTCATTGGATCTAAAAGAGTAATTTTTTAAGTATTGAATAATGAGAGTTAATACATTATTTCTTGAGTTTCAATTTTAGTCTCTCAAAAGTTTTATGAAGGTAGTCTTTTCTTTTTACTTTTAATCATGAATGTCTATTATTAAAAAAGAATAGACAATTAATAATGACTTTCGCTGTCTTTGTGGACCACTAGTTGCTTTCTTCTAAGTATTTCCTAGATTTTTAGCTTTTTTTCATTTTTTAGCAGTTATTAGAATTTGTATAAAGCAACAGTAATTTTTGTTACATATAAGAACGGTTCTTAAGATATTAAAATTGTCAATTTAACCAATTTTGTATACTAATTCATTCCCTTTTCGAGCCTAGAAAATTTTTCAGAATGATTAAACGCAGCTTTTTTCTGTAGAGCGCAATTTTTTTTCTAAATACTATCAGATAAATTTTGATTTATTTCACTCAACAATGCCAGGAAAACTTTTTAAAACGTCAAATATCCTCATAGTGATTTTTACAACATTCATGTGTTTTTTTGACTGAGTAACATAATACAAATATCTCACTCTGGCAAACTTGATGCTTAGATAATTCATGAGATAAGGAATCTATTTTACCCGATATCTTGAAGCAACAGGATATTTATTAGTATCACTGTTAAGTTATCTCTTAAATAATTTAATTTTTAGTTTTACTTCAGAGAAAAAATATGATTATCTTTTCTACTCTGCTTCTATCAATTGTGGTTATTCTTGCTTCTATTGGTAAATATATCTATATTTTTAGAAGTCTGCAAAGTTTCCACAAATAATAACTTGTCTATCGTAATTCATATTATATACTAATTTTAATACTCTGAAATCTTTCATACTTTGAATAAAATCATATAAGATCCTTTGAAGTGTATTGCAAACTTTGAAACACTTAAAAAAATTTGAAATGAAAATCGAAAATCATCTAAGTGACACTCCACTCGTTTTTTCATGAAACTTAAAATCAGAAAGGCCTAAGTGATGAATTCTTGATTTTTTCATAAACATGAGCTGGATGACTCTAAGTGAGCCACATCCATTATCCCAACTTTCCATATCGCCAGACTTGCTTCTAAAGCGATCGAAAATTCAACGACAAGCACGTAAGTAGCACGTAATCACTGCTGGTCGCCAACAGAAGTTTCCCCAGCCGGAACGCTCTAGGCACGTTTGTCACGTACGCCAGAGTCGGCCTCTCTCTCTTTCTCTCTCTCTCTCTCTCTCTGTCTCTCTCTCTCTCTCTCTCTCTCTAAGACACGTGCGCGCTCTTCTTCCTCTTTCGAACTCTTTATCTTTTTCTATCCGATGATTTCTTTCTCTCTCAGGCTCAGCGATTAAGCTGGGCATCTCAGCCAGTAAAAATATTCCCGGAAATCCAAACAAGTTCCTGAAAACGTGAAAAAGTGAGAAAAGTTATATTAAAATTTTTAACGTGACGCAAGGTAGAATGGGATACGATGAATTTTTTTCCAATAACATATATTTAGTCATGAAGTTCGTTTTGTACACTTGCATAATAAGATTGCAGAAGGAAACTGGGCCAGCCTCCACCAAGTATCCAGCTAAGATGAATTGAGAATATAGTTCTAAAGTATTCATTCTCGGCCTTTAATCGCATCAATTGGTGTATAACGCATCAATAAAAAAATTACAAATTTGATCAAAAATCAAAATTTTAAAATGGTTTCGTGAGTATTCTTTAAAATGTGTGGCGGGGCGTCATATTGCAAACACATTATCATTCTTTTTCGTCGGCCTCTAAACAAATTAGTTTTTTAAAGCACCTTACTTATACTATTCAACTGATCAGAGAAGCGTTCAGAAATCATATCTTGATCATATGGAAGCAGCTCCTAGTAAATAACGCATTCATAATTTCAAAAAATGCTCAGTAATACCTTTTTTGCGTGGATCTTGGGTTTTGGAGTGCTTGTTGATCTATCTTAGAGCCACACTTTTTTACCGGCACAGAGTTCATGAGGGACCCACGGAGAATGTTTGCGAATAATTCCTAACCTTCAACGTTTTTTAGTTGTCCTGGACACTCATCCGTTTTAAAGTTAAAATTTACTTCTCGAAACCGTTAGAGTTACTTTTTACATGCGCTATGCGATACGAAGTTATCTTCAACGGCAAATGAAAAAATTTCTTTTGCTTTTGATGCCTTTTTTTCAAAGTTAAAATGCAAACAGAAGACAATGCCTCAAATATTCTTACTGGAACGACTATAAGTTGGGGGTCAAAAATTAATTTGTAGATCAATATATCCACAGACGTCATTATTTTTAAAATTCTAGGCATATAAAATCATATCAGCGAGCCAGATCTCCGTCAACAGAATCGAAAGCCAGTTGTTGTACAGAAGGCCAGAAGTGCCCATTCTGCCTCCTCCGAACAAATTATTAAACTTCGGAATTTTTCTTAAAATTAAAAGTTAAGTGACTGTAGATTAGGATTATCCTCAAACATGTCCACGTGACCGCGGCTCACATTTTTTTTCATGCAAATCGGGTCTCTTCGAGTTCTTTAATTTTCTAGCGATCATCGTGGCCGGCGTGCCAGATTCTCTTCGACACTTGAATTTTCCGTTAGTCTTACACCTTCAGTCCCCTATCCTTTCCTTTCTTATCAATAACAATCCGTGATCTTTGTTCAAATGATACCTCTTCTCTACTGTATTACCACAGGGAACAATTTAAATTTTTAAACAATTTTTGGGAAACATTCTTTATAATTGTATCCTGTTAAAACGAGGTTGGCATTGGGCTAAAGATTAATTATCTGTCTTGGAGACTAACACTCTTTCAAGATAGGAGATTAATATTCTAATGAAAACTAGCCCTCTGTCATCGAATTCAGTCTATCTTCTTTCTCTTACGTAGTACTCAATGGGATAAAGAAAAAGAAGGGATGGTTTATAAACATTTTACGACCACTTAAATTCTTTTCTAAGGATCCGAAAATCAATATTACCTACTCCCTCCACGTCAATCCGTCAACTCTTTCTACGTCTCATTGCTTTATTTAACTATCGTCTCTATTTTAAATGCATCCTATAACAGGAAGTAAGAAAATACTGCCGCGCCATTAAAATCGCGCACAAGCGCCAGACGCTTTCAGATAAAGAAGTGCAACAGGGTACTTTTTTCTATATTCTATCTTTGTCGGATCGTTTTGTGTGGGCGGGGGGGAAGGGCGCTGAAACCTCGTATCTATCAAGCATTGGACATCAAGCATCAGTGATCATTGCTCGAGAAAGCGGCATTAAAACCGTTACTCAGTTTTCTGCGAGCCCAGGTATTGACAATCGGTGCGCCGTCATTTGAGAAGCCATGTGCATTGCTTGCTGACACCTCAACCGCGGCAATTAGTGGTTTCGTTTCGAGAAGTTCTGCGCGGTCACCTCATTCTATTACACCCTCGCCACAATTCAACAATCGCAGGAACAACCATTCTTGACAAACATCTTTCATAAGTATGGCCCATCTTAATCGCTTTCCCACTCTACTTCTCCGCTTAGCTCACCAGGTAGTTTTTGATGGCTTGCATGTACAAACTACAGAAACACACAGTTAGAAAATTTACAGCAAAAATCTCACCGCTTCGGTGACGTTCAACCTGAACTGTTATAACGACTGTTTTCGACAGACACACTTCGAATCATTTAGAATATCTCCAGCTCACCCCAAACAAAACATTGCTAAAAGCGCCGGCGGGGACGAAAAAGATTACTCTTTCGAAACTGTCAAAGGAGAGAAGCGGGATGACGTCGGACAGTCGCTCTTACCACATCAAATTATTGCCAACAAACTAGAACAGTGCCTAATGCGTTGGTGGTGATGATGATGTTTACCATGCCATACCCTTTGACAGGAAGAAGATGGATGATGACTGATCGTCGCATCTATCAATCGATTACCCCGTCAATAGGGTCAACGGAGTGGAGTAAGAAGTTTACCTACCCGGATGTCATCGCTCAACATGGTGCAGCTGCTGAAGCACAGTAACAGTATTTGGAAGCAGGTGTGCTTTCCTTTATACCCAAGAGATATTACGTTCCGACCGTTCCGCTAGACTACATCCCGAATGTACAAAATTAAGGGCATCTTCCGCGAGGTAACGCTTTAGAGCGTTATTGTTAAACCGAGTAAATGTAGATATAGCTTTAAAAGTAGGCTACTCCGGTGGTTTTGATTTTTCTTTTCTTTATGAATAAATCGAAATTTTAAATGAAAGAATTCCTGCATTATTATTTTCAGAATTTCACCTCAAAAAGTATTAAATTAAAACAAAAATCTTGTAAATAGAGAGCCAACTTGCTTCAGCCATCTTGACAAATATAAACAACATGTATCTTGAATATATTTTGCAAAAAGTTTAGATATATAATTATAATAATTATAACGATAAAGATAATAATATTTCGAAGTTATTAATTTATCTATTTTGTCGACTTTGAAGCTCCTATTTTTTAGTTAGCTTTCTGTGTGTTTTTTTTCTTTAGAAACTTTTTCTGCATATCAATGTGACCATTTATGAGCATACAGCTGTTTGGCATGTTATAAAATTGGCTTATCACTCATTATAAGATAAGAACTTTATTATATATTATAGACTGCATTGCAGTATCAGAATTATCGCACTCATACTGTTAACTGAATTCTTCATTAAAACAGTAATTAATTTTTTATCAGTCCGAAAAAATGTTGGCTCTTTCTTCTTTGCTCCTATTATTGGTGGTTATCGTTAATTATATTGGTAAATATACTCATAATTTAAAATATTAGGATATCCGTTAAAATATAATAAAATTTCTGCAAATCTAAATAACTTCGTAAAGTTTTCGACACCTTATGAAATCTGTTAAAATACTTCAAAATTTTTTGATGGATGTTGTAAATATATTGAAGTCTTATAAAATACTTTTAAATTCCCTAAAATCTACGAAGAAATACTGAAAATTTTTGGATTTTCTGGAATCTGGTAAAATTTTTTATAAAAAACTTCATCTGAAGTTTTATCTCCAATTTCAGATTGAAATTAGAATGTGAAAATTTGTCTGAAAGCTTTAGACCAATATATTTCATTGTATCTATTGCTTTTGTACAAATAAATTAAAAATCAATTCTTTTGTAACATTAACAGGTAAAAAATTGAAAGGTATATAAATTATACTAGAAAGTATATTGATTTACTCATTATTTTTTAAGAGGTTAAATGCTTTTTGAGAAAATTTTATTTCTAATATCACCGTTAAATTATTATATATCTTTGTGCATCTGGGACTAGGATTGTTTATTCAGATATTTCAAACCAAATTAGAAATAATATTCATCATGATAACTTTAATATTTGTTCTATATTTAACATTAAATATTACTTTAGATGACTATATAAAATGATTGAAATAAAATCTGTAGTTTCTTTTGGGGAGCACAATTTCTGTACAAACATTTTTTTCGTAATTTGTTTCGTCAAAAATGTTATTATATATTTTTCATGTTAATATTTACAATTGAAATTAAAACTACGCATCTTATCAAACGATTATAAGTAACAAATTTGTGACACTATTTTTTAAACAACTTTTGTCTAATTGTTTTTTCGTAGCTTGTGTTGTTTTTGTTACTACTTTTGTGTCAATATGTTAGATATTTCTTAATAGTCGCCGATCGTACCCAATGAAAAATTTTGGTCTTAAATCTATTCCTAGTTTCTTTTTATTTTATTTTCATCTCCACTATTATTGTCTTTATGTATCTAGTCACAGCGTGACGCTTGTTATAAATATAGAAATCAATTAGAAATTTGAAACAATCGGCTTCTTCTTGCGGCCAAAAATCATGACTTGCCTAATATATTAATAAAATTAAAAAGAATTTTTACCTCACAAGAAGACCCATTTTTTTATCCACCCTAAAGTAGTTGTACCTTCTACATTTTTAGCATCGCAGACTTTTTTGGTGGTGTTTTAAATTACGTTAATCATGTTCCTGATTCCGAAATTTGGAAGGATTTTCTTGAATACAGATTCTGTTTTACCTTACGTAATTTAGAAAAATGTAATCCTCTGTTTCTTGTTGCAGAAGTAAGTATACAGTTTGATTGCTTACCTAATGGCGACCCTATTCCGGGCGTTCCGCGTACCAGAACTTCTTATTCTCCCGACAAACATCATTCTCTTCGTGATAAGACCAATTCAAAGTCTCCTCTTGCCAGGTATTCTCCTGATAGGTATTCTCCTGCCAGATCTTCTTCTGCAAGATCTTCTTCTGCCAGGTATTCTTCTGCTGAGTCTCTTGCTGACGTATTCCCTGCTTCCAAATATTATCCTCCAGACAGGGTTTCCTCTTCAAAATATCCTTCTCCTGCTTGGTGTCCTTCAACTGAGTCTCTTCCTGAAAGGTTTTCTATTGCCAAACTTTATTTCCTAAGCAGGTCTCATTCTTCGAAACATCCTTGTCCTGTTAGGTATCCTCCTGCTGAGTCTCTTTTTAACAAGTCTCCTTTTGCCAGGCCTTATTCCCCATATGGGTCTTCTTCTTCAAATCCTCGTCCTTCTGCTAGGCTTATGGTTCCACTTACCCAGCTTCCACCATCTGACGAACTTGGATATGGACCTGAAGAATTAAAATTTGTGAGGCTTACTTCCAAAATGAATTCACGCCGGATATTTGAACTTCGAAGATACGTTTTTCCTGTCGAGAAAGGAATTAAATTGAAAACAGGACATAACACATTTGGGCCTATGCCAAACCAAGAACAAATGGTGTTATCAACATCCGATGGCGATGTATTTGCAATATTGAACAGTGCTAATCGTTTTGTGGGAATATATGTATATCCCAATAAACGGGTTAAAATGAACATGGAAAGCTGGAAGGTAAGCGTATTGACTTCACAAGAAATCTATGAAACCCCAGTGGGTCCACAACGCCCAATCAAACAATGTTTTCGGATAAACTTGGTACACCATGCACATTGATAAAAAATATGTAAAGTTAATTGTCATCGTACTTGTAATCCTAAATAATAATAAAAATTCAATTTATGATGGTACTGGAGACTTGAATCTTTCATCAATGCAAATAAAAAAATTATTCACCGAAGTGAATATAAAGATGCAAGTGTATTTAATTTTTGTTTCACTCGAAGTATTTAAAACTCATACTTAATTCAAAATAGTGATAATTCAAACTTTTTCAATTCTATCCACCGGTGAGAAATTCTTCTTTCCGTTTAAAAATTTCAGTATTTCAGTTAAATAGTTACTACTCTACTTAAAAATTAATCTTTTAGTTTGAGAAGAAACTTACTTGGTTGCAACTTTAACAATTCTCTTAAACACTTATTTTATTAATTAAAGATTAATTATTTTAAATAAAAAGGCATTTGTTTGGATAAAATATGAGCTATTTAATTGAAAATTGATTTTTCCTTTGGATGAAAGGAATTATTCTTACAAAAAATTTATTTATTTTTAGAAATTTGCCTTTTTGGTTAAACTTTTTTTAAACGAACAGTTAACTATTATTATAGTTGACTCTTGCATGATTTTAGTTAAAACTTATTTCATCATTTAAAAAATTTATTCGTCTTTTATTGAAATTGAAATTTCCATCCGAAGATATATCTTCAATAAGAAAAAATTAACAATTTAGTTTAACTTTCACTTGAGTAGTTACATTTTTTATTACAAAAGATTAATTTTCAACATAATAGTTCAACTTTCTACCAAAGAGATGAATTTTCATCTAAAAATATGATTCTTAAAAAAAAAGATTTCTTAACAAAGTGATTCAACCAAGTTTTTAAACAAAACACGTAGTAAAATATTTAAGCAACTAAAAATAATTTTTATCCAATAAGTAGCATTTTAATTAAACAAAATAATGAAATTTTTACTGAAAAATTTTAACTTTTGAATTAAAAAGACACATTAAAAAATAGTACAATTTTCTGTTAAAAAAGATTAGCTGACTTTGCACGATTAAAACATAAATTTTTAAACAAAAAATAAGTCTCTACGAAAAACATTGAATTTTCAATCTAAAAAGCCGAATTTTTATTTAAATAAACAAATTTCAAAAACTAGTTAAATTCTGACTCGACAAATATTCAAATTGACCTTTCAATATTAATGTAAGCAATTAAAAAATAATAAGTTTCTACAAAAAAATTGAAATTTAATCCAAAAGACGAATTCTTTTAACCATAAATGAGTTTCTAAGAAATATCAAAATCGATTAATTTTTTTCAAAAGAATAAAAAATTCGTCCATGCAACATTTCAGTTTATTTATCAACACAAAAAATATATTTTAAACAAAAATGAAATTTTCTAAAAAATAACTCAATTTCCCATAAAACAGAATTTCCGAACTAAAAGTATGAATTTTTAACTAATTAATTTAATCTTAAAGCAAAGGGTTGCATTATCATGCATGTGAATTTTAGAATAAAACATAAAAAATTGCATTAAAAATTTTGAATTAAAAATATTTAAAATTAAAACTTAAATGAATATATTAAACAATTTTTATTCACATAAGCTACAAAGCGAAGGTAGAATTTTTGAAAAAGAATATAAATGAAATTCTATATATTGTACAATCATTAATCTTTGAAATTCAAATATTTAGCTTATAGTTCCTATTATAAAAATTTAATTATATTCGTCAGAGTCTATATGAATTTAACGTAACTCATAGTAAATAGAAAATAAATTTGAAATTATGTTAGTTTATTGTCAATTGTTAATAATAAATTTCCATACAAATACTAAATATTGTTGAACTTTTGTGTTCACTAAAATAAGAATAATGTAACAGCAGTCTGTAATTCCCTTATTTAGAAAAACTATATCTTAAAATCACATTCGTTGTTTAGTGTTAACTTGTTTTGATTTAAAACTATATATCACGTACGTAACAATAATTTTAGGAAAAAGAATAATGTTTGCACAAATAAAATTGTGAAAATATTGCATTTCTTTATCCAATTTCTCAATATTTTTTTTTCTTCTTTAATAAATTTTGATGTCCACTTACTTATTTCAGTCCAATCAAAATCGTTCCTCTCCTTATCAGTACAGGGGGTCGAAAGTTAGGAATTTAAAAAATAAAATTTTCAGAAAAAAAAGAAATAACTTCCAAGTTTCAATATCAACATTAGGAAGGCATTATATATTATTCTTTAGAAGAAATACAAATATCTATGATCCACTTGACGTTGAAAACGAATAATCGAAATGTACATTATAAATAAACAATGAAAGATGTACAATTTTTCCGTTTTTAAAATTATTTTCATGCTGAAAATTTTCTGCAAAAGTTTGTTCAAAAATAATTTTTATAAATGATTTTAAAATTGTTTGTCGCTACCGCTTAGTATTTCAAACACTTTGAAATGCCTAGAAAATAAGAAAAATTGATGACTTCTCGCATCTTTCTTTTTATTATTCCATTTTGTCTATATTTTTTTAAAATTCATATCGTGTTCTACTTTTAATTTCTTTTTATCTTCGGTCTTATTATTTCTATTTTCTTGTTTTATTATTATTTTATATAGAGAAAAGAAATTCAGGCTGATAATGGAAATAATTTCTTTAACTAAATGAGTAAAGAATTTTTGGTACAATTTTTATTTTTGAAACAAGCCGAAAATTAAAATAGAGAACTGAAAAGTTGAAATTGAAGAAAAAAGAGCACAAAAATAGGAGAGTATTAAAGATGATTAGGAAATGTAGGAGAAATGTAGAGAGTAGAAATTAAGGTTGGGCAGCTTATGACTTTTTTCTATAAAAAGAAAGTTATCAGAGTCAGAGCATTTTTAAAATTAAGAAAAAAACTGAAATGAACATTTTAAACGAAACAAGATTAAGCCCTATAAGATTATCATAACCAATCATGATTAAAAATCAAAAAATTGCGCGCCCTGAAATGATCTACAAATTTTTTATTAATACCTTTTCGATTACATGCGGATTTTTTGAATTTAGTCGTAGAAAACAACATTTAAAATAGAAAAATTTTAAAAAATGGGACTAATGGCAGAAGCTACAAAAGAAAGGAGACAAAACTTGTTTATACAAAAAGGAAATACAAATTTTTAATAAATATTTTTGATAGGACATATAGTTTTTGCTTTAATCGTGAAAAATAACATTCAAAATGAAAAAAAAAATTAATTTTTTAAAAAACGATGGAAGGTACGAACTAAAATTTACAGACAAAAGTTGTTTGCTCGTAAGTTTGTGCGTGCCTAGGGCGCTCGACTGTCGGTTCTTGCGCTTCCGACAACTGTATTTTGTGATTTTGAACTCTCTTTTGTTAAAGCTCTTTCAGCTTTAACGAGCACATTCTCATCACGTATCTTGTGCTTCACTCGACAGATTGTATTTATCATGATTATTTTTATATTTGTTTCTTATTTTGCTTTAAATTGTATTCTAAGCTGCGCTGAAATAGGTATTCTTTCAATAAATGTATATTTAAATTTCCTTTTTCCAAAAATTTAATTTTTTTATTTTTAATCTTGTTTTTCACAATTAAAAGAAAGTAATTTTTTCATTTTTTTCGTAGCTTTTATCGTAAGTCCAAAAAAATTTTCTTTTTTTATTGGTAATGTTGTTTTTTACGGCGAAAAATAAAAATTACGCGTCCTCTCGAAAAGTGAGCTATTATAAATTTGTAGTTCTTTACAGAGCGCGGAATTTTAGCTTATTCATTTTTTTCATATCTTGCATAGTTTGACCAAAAAATGGAATTTTTGGGTTTTTCATTATTGTTGGTAAAATCAAATTCGTAATGTTCAACTTTTCGAATAAATTAAAAAAGCTGTTATCATAGCCTTGTAGGACTTTCAAAAGGAAACGTTTTTCTTCTATTGACTTTTTTTTCATATCATACGTTGTTTGGCTTAAAATATTCATTTTATTTTTTTTTATTGGATTTTGAAAATTCCCTAACTCTGATCATTTGGTTTTTAAAGAAAAAAGTCATTAAAATATATTTTTTGGTTTTCTTCGTACTATGAATAACCGTTCATAGAATATTGAAATCCTGAAAACATGTGGTTTCAAAAATTTTGAAAACGCGCTCACTTTTTGAATTTTGATCCAAAATTGCTGGTTTGCGAACTTGTTTTTGTATTTTTATGCCTTAAAAAGTGTGCCGAAGCATAATCCAATCTGATTATTTTTTCGAACGTTATCGTGCCTGCAGAATACAGACTACATACTACAGACTACAGACTACATACTACAGACAGATAGACAAAAACCTTCGTAAAAATTGTTTTTTCTGACTCTGTGGGTCTCAAAACGTGGAGATTTGATGAAATCCGATAAAGGTAAATTTTACATAAAACCAATACCTTCTCATTAGGATGAGAATGTAATAAAAAACAATATAAAAACAAGGAAATAAAAATTAGTATGATTCAATTTTCATGCATATTATGAATTATAATGATATAAATTTATTGAAATGATACATATTTTAGGGCAGCTTATAATATAATTCGAAGAAAAATAGGAAAAAAATATTAAAATAATCATGATAAATACAATTTGTGCTCTATTTTTTAATATCTGAATAAGCGATCGACCAGTTTGGACAAAATCGAGGCCGAAGCACGAGATACGTTATAAGAATGTTTTCGTTAAAGCCAAAAGAGCCTTAACAAAAGAGAGTTCACAATCCGAAAAGACAGTTGTCCATCTATTTGCATTTGGTTTTAAAAGATCTGTGCACGAATGAAGGACAAATTCAAATACCAGCACGGAGTGCGAGAGCCGTCAGTCATGCGCCGTAGATGCGCTGAAACTCTCAAGCTAAGCTATTTTAACAAAAGAAAATTCACAATAACCAAATTGCAGTGGTGTATGTTTTGAGTGTTAATTTTAAAAGGTTCGCACAAGAATTTGCGAATAATATAAAGATCGAGCGCGAAGTAAATATATAATCGAGCGCGAAGCGCGAAATAAATAGGTAAGAATTTTGGTTGAATATCTTCTTATTACTTGCGCCCATTCCATTCTGTGTTCTTTGTACCTTTTCTGCCTTTTTCTTCCTCTTCTTTTCTCCTCATAATCTCCTCTTATATTAGTTCTTTCCTTTTTACTTCGAATTAGATATTTCCTTATTAATATACTCCTTTCTTAATTCTGATTTTATGACCAGGAAGAAGGGATGAAAAGAGTTTAGCGGCTGTTGGTTATCGCGCTTCGCGCTCAATAATATATTTGTCTCGCGCTTTGCGCTCGGTAGTTGCGTTTCCCCACATTTGTGTAATTTGGTGATTGTGAATTCTCTTTTGTTAAAGCTCTTTCGGCCTAAATGAATGCACTCTGATCACTTATCACGTGCTTCGCACTTGACCTGTATTCTCAGATCATAGACCGGTATCCAAGAGGAAATTCCAATTGGACAATTTCTTCGATCGTTTTCACGTCCTCAAACAATAGAGAGACCGACCGACAGATATTTGGTAAAGAAACATTTTGTCTGTCTCAGGGGGTCTTGAAACGTCGAAAAATGACGAAAACTGGATTGGTCCAAAATCATACCAATCTGAGACATTTCTTCTACACGATGAGAATGTCAAAATTTGAATTTTTCCGCCAAACTATGTGGGCTACTGAAAAATATGAAAAAGCAATTTATGTAGATTTTTCGAAGCAAGAAATTTTCCTGATTACTATTTTTCGCTCTTCTTGTTTTACTGTACATTGCCTACTTTCGCAGGAAAATTGAATTATCCGGTTTTTCAGTTTATTTTCCATAATTAAAACCATAAATATTGGAGGTAGAATGCAGGTTAACGAAATAATCCTACTTTTTATCCATAGACCATTGAGAACAGAATTCAAATTGGAAAATTTCTTTGAAGGCTATCGCTTCGTCACACAACAGATAGACAAACAGACCGACAGACATTTTGTAAAAACTCTTTTTTCTAACTGATGGGTATCGAAACGTCTGCAAATGAAGTAAACACCGATTTTTAATCTAGAAATAAATAGTCTTCAGTATTCACATTGAAAGTGGACTAACTATTCATCGATTTTGGTTTTGTCGATGTAAAGTCAAAGTTTCGTCCTACATCAAACAGTGGTCGCGGCTTATACTACGGTTATATTTCCGCAATCAAAGTTTCCTTCAATATTTGTCATCTACGGGTTGAACGTTCTCTGCTATCTTCTGAACAAACGCGAACAATGAAAGTCAACTTTTAAGGATTTGAATTTGTTTGTTTTCTCTTCCATTAAACTTAAAATAACTCCCGTACGTACATTATTACGTAACTGTACACAAGAATTTCGCAAAAAATTGTTGTCTCATTGAAATGCAGTGAAAGTTGTAATTTTTTCCTTTGACATTTCTCAACTATTTCCCTCATTATTGTTTCTTGTGTTTTTCCTTCACTCCTATCTGCTCTTCTCCTCTTTTTTCTCTTCTATTCGTTATTAATTTTGTTCTTTCTTACCTTTGCTCTTCTTTCTTATATTTTTCACCCATAATTTATTTCTGTTCTCCTCCCCTTTGAATTTTCGTTTCTCTTATCTCCTATCCTCTCCTCCCCTCTACACTCCTCTTAACTTCTCTTACCTCTCTTATTTTCCTTTTTTCTCCTTCCCTATTCCTTTTTAATTTCTTTCTTTCTTTACTTTGCTCTTCTTCCTTGAAATTTTCATCAATCGTTCTTTCCTCTGCCCTTAGAATTTTCCCTCCTCTCCTTGACTCTCCTCAGCACACGTCTCCTCACTTCTCTTTTCCTCCCCTCTCCTATTCCTACTTGAATTCTTTCTTTTGTTCTTCCTTCTTGTATTCTTACCTATCATTTATTTTTCTACTATTCTCTTTAAAAGGCCACTCCTCTCCTTTCTTCTGCTATTCTGTCATTCCGCTTTCATCTCCTTTCCTTTTCGCTTCCATCCCCTGATCGCTCTCCTCTCTATAACCTCAAATTGCAGGTCTTAATTATAAAAACCCCTCTGTAACAAGAGGAACCATATAAAAGCTTCTTGACTCTCTCACTAGTGGTGACACTTCGATTGCGTACATTTATTAAAATATTTCAACAAAAATTTTGAAGATTTAAAACAATATTGAAATTTTTTTTTACAAATTTATGTATTTTTAACATGTCTCACCGATAAACGGTTGTTTTATACAAAAAAGGCCAAAGCAGCAACCACTTCAATTAAGTTATTGTGAATCCTCTTTTGTTAAAGTTCATTCGGCTTCAACAAAAACATTCTTATCACGCATCTCCTGCTTCGCATTCGATTTTCTCATAAATGTGAATTTTTCTGCATTATTTTTAATACTATTATATCAAATGTAAATTATGTTTATTTCTACACCGCGGTCTAGAATTGCTTATTCAGATTTAACAAAATAACCCTGAAAAATCTATGATTTGAAAGCATTTATATTATTACAATTTATAATATGAGTTAGTATTAAAGCAAAAGTATTTTGATTGCCTTATTTTTATAATTTAAAAAGTGCTCATCCTGTTAAAGAAACATTGTTATTAAACATTTCCTTGCAATTTTTTGGTTTTTCCATTGAATTATTTATTTTTTATGCGATTTTTTACAATTTAAACTCAAGATCATCCTAGCATTAAGTTATTCTACGAAAAATTTTCAGGCATAATTAGGGCGATTCATTTTTTAAAATAAAATGTTATTGTAGCTAGTTTTGTTTTTCCAAAGACTTAATTTTTTATTTCAACTGTATTTTTTAACAAGAACTTAGAAAAAATATTTGCAGATGCTTTGTGGCTAAAATTTTATGTTGATTAATTTTATTTCATGCATTGCATGGTTTTTCTAAAAATGTGATTTTTTTATTTCTAAAATTATCATATACAATTGAAAGAAAATCGATTTGTGTTTACTAAAAATTATTATTAAAAAATTTTTCGATCGTTTTTGGATAAAAAACTTTCGACAATTAATTTTTTTTCGTGCCTCGTGTCGTTTTTCCAACAATTTTATTTTTTGACAATCAAAATAAAAAATGAGCATAATATCCAAAAATTATTTATAACGTATCTGTAGCTTTTCTTTGAAGAAGCAACTTTTGTGTATTTATTTTATTTCGTAGCCTGTTTCGTTTGTCAAAAAATGTAATGTCTTCTATTTTGATTGCATAATTTCTCTTGAATTATTATTAATCGCGTCTTGCATAGCTTGACGGAAAAATGGAATTTTTTATTTGTCATTATTTTTTATGCCGTTAAGATATGGATTTACAATTTTTTAAGGAAATTTTCAAAGTTGTTATGATAATTATGTAGGGCATTCAAAAATCAACATTTTGCTACACTTTTTTTATATCGTGGATTATTTGTTTTTGATTTAATTTTTCTTTCATTTTGTAAGTACTGTAACTCTGGTAATTTAAAAAGAAATAAGTAGGATAAATTGTTTGTCTTTTTGCGGACTAAGAACAACCGTCCAGACAATTTTTGAATCTTGAGAAAGTGGTCTTGAAAATTTTCAAAATGTTCTCACTTTTTGAGTATTTATGAAAAATGCCTGGCTAACAAAATGAAGCTGCAGAAAAACAAACAAACAGGTAGATATTTTACAAAAACTAAGGGTGTAGGGTCAAATTTAAACCCAATTTAATACCTTCTTTGAAGGGAATATTAAAAGACTATATTATTCAGCGACAATCGGTTATTTTATATATGCTGTACCAAATTATTATATTTAATAAATCTAAAGGAAGATATCAGTTTTTAGCTATTAAACAGCCAAACGAAAAAATCCTGCAACCGGAGCTAAACTACCACAATTATACGTACTTCAGGTCGCTTATTCCGAAAATGAGATCAGTTTGACCCCATCAGTTAAGAATCAAGGTCCATTAGAGGTCAGAATAGCGGAAACCATTTGATCGGAGAAAACCTCCACTCTCAGACATTTTTGGTATCGCTGAATCCCTATCCGGGGTCTGTTTGACCCCATCGGGTCAGGATAAGGCGCAAGTGAAGGTTGAGAATGGAGAAAAAAATGGAATGAAATAAAATCAATCCACCAAATAAAAATTCAAGTCCGAGACTTTTCTTTTGCCGCTGGATCTGAATCCGAAGCCAGATTGATCCCATCGTGTCAGGATCGAATTCAAGTGTAGATTAAAATGAGAAAAAACGATCAAATTGGCGCGAACCAATTCTTAAGTACGTGTTTTGGTTTTCTCAATCCAAATCCGAGGTCATTTTTACCCATCAGGACGGGGTCGCTGAATCCGAATCGTTAATTTAAAAATAGTTGAGTTGCTCTTCCTCTTAATTATTATCTTAATTAATTTTCTTTGATAATAGATACAACAAAATATATAATTTTTCGATAATTGTTTACTTTGATGACTATTTCGAATTTTTGGTAATATGATTTAAAGGCCTTTGCAAAATTCCTTATTTAAATTAAAATTAATTTATAAAAAAAAGTAATTAAAAAATGGTAAGTAATTTTTGTAATATGTTATAAATTTAATAATCATTTCGGAAAATTGTATTTTTTATTATTATAATATTTGGAAGTAATCCACTATTAAATATTAGAAACTACTTGATCATTCTTTGAATTTAATAAAATAATTAACTGACATCTTTCAGAATATAACACCCGCCCAATCTTTAATCGATTTATTTTTCTTTCCCTTAAAAAAATTCCTTCTTATTTTATAAATTTTTCTCACTTCCACCTACTTTTTTTAAACGTAGCAGGAAGTTTCACTAAAGAAAATCCTAATTTAATAGCTATCCATTATTAGAAATTTAATTCGGAGATAATTACTATAACTGAAAAATTCTGAAGAAGCAATCAAGTAAAATAGTATCCATTTTTTTATTAATATTACATTTATATTTAAAATAAAAAATTTCGTCAGCCATAAAAAAATCACACGGGTCTTTCTTTCCTAGTAACCTACATTTTTCCTCTGCGAGCTCAAAATAAAATAATAAAAATTAATTAATTAGGAATTTTTTCAAGTGTACGAACTGAAGAGAAAACTGTGCCAAAATAAAAATCGATAATTTGTAATATATTCCTGCATATGATTCAGGGGAAATTCATTTCACTTGAGTTGAATTGAGAGCAGCCGAGATGACGTCAATGCACGCCTGCATACTCCCTTGTTATCGCGTTATCAGCGGTCAACCGTAATTTTCTCCATACTGACACTATTCTCAACCTGGCGCTCTCGAACCCTCAATCTATTCAAATCTATTCATACATTCGTAACTATGGCGTACAAAATCAGTATTCCTGGCAAACTAAAATTTTCACCCTTATATTTTTTTTATCAAAAAATAACGTTGCATTCAAGTTTGCCTGCAAAATGGAAAGTAAACAATTCATCAATTGTCGCGGCTATTATTCAATCAATAAAATTGTCCACTTTTTTCAGTTGCTTCTTTCAGGAAAAAAACGATAATGATTGATAGAACTCCTGAAAATAATAAAAAGAACGTGACCAGAAAATTTGGACAAACACCATGAAATTATATAATTGTAATCTACAAAAAGATTCTTCTAAAAAAAATCTATGTAAAAAAATTAGAAGAGGAAGAAAAATGAGAAGGCAACCAACCAAATACCCTTTCTTTTTTTTACTTCTTTCGTGCTTTTTTAAAATCAAATCAGAATTAAACAAAATTTATAACTAATAGACACTAATGTTTCGGTACTTATACAGCACTCTTATCAAGGTAAGAATAATTTCAAAAATTTGAATTGTTTTTACATTTTTCTTTCCTCCTCTTTATTTCGGTATGTTGATTATTAAACGTTGAATAATATTTTAAAGTTGAGTTTAATCTAATTTAAAATTCTTAAATTTTAGAAACTATACTGCTTATTCTTAATAAAAAATGTGAATTTTTATTCCTCAATTTATTTAAATCACCTGCAAAATAAACAAACTGATATCAAAATAACCCAAAATATTACTCACTAAAATATGAAATAATTTACAGAATTTCTGAATTTTCCAACATACTTTTTCAATTTCTTCTTTTCTTTGTCGATTTTACTTATTCTTCACTTGAATTTTTTTAATTTCTTCTCGTTTTAAGAATAAGAAAAAAAAGAAAATTCCAATGATTCAAGCATGAGCTTTTTCTTTCCTTATTCTTTACTTTCCAGTTTGATATTTTTTCATTTTATTTCTTTAAAGATTTCGAAATAGTGAACAGAATTCCTTAATTATGAAAGCAGACAAACATTTTTTTTTAAATGAAATTTTTACTTTTCACTTAATTTTAGACGTTTCCCTCCTTTTTTTTAGTCTTCTATTCTTCCTATATTATGCTCATTCTTTACGTTCTAGTTTATTAAAATCTATATTTTTATTCCTCCTGTTTTTGCTATTTTTTTTCCAGTTTATTATTATTTTTTTCATTTATTATTTATTATTTATTATTTATTATTTCCTTATTTAATTATTATTTAATTATTATTTTATTATTATTATTTATTATTATTTCCTTATTTTACTATTTCCTTATTTGATTCAAATAAAAAATGCAACATAGGGATTTTTAGCAAAGTACAAGAGATTAGAATTTGCTTGGACACCATGGCACTCAGTACTTAAAAATGTATTTTTTGGTTTAAATTAATGTACAGTCACAAATGCTGATCGATCTGGATCAAAATTTTTTTTCAAAAGCTGATATGATTTCTAAAAGAGGTGTCGAGTCTAAATTGAAAATAGGCTTTGGATTTCCTTATAAATAAACATTGTGAAAAATTTGAATAAAAAAAGATAATCATAAAGAAATTTCTTTTTGAGAATATTATTGTTAATATTATAAACAATTTAATAAACAAATACATTATTTAGGGAATTTTCAACCGAAAAATTTGTCTTTTTTATTTTATTTTAATGCTAGTCCTTTCAGTTAGGAACTTCATCACAATTTCAGCAACTTGCATACTTAGTTTATAAATTTTCAGATTTCCTTCAACAAATTTAATAAACAAAAGCATCTATTGGGCGTTTGTTGGAAGAAAAATTCCCTTTCTCGATAAAAACTTATTAGATTGGGAACTTCATGATAAGTGCAAAAAAAATTATTAATTTATTGATTAATTATATGATTTCTCAAATAATTTCAATACAAAAATACATAATTGGGGCATCTGTTTAGGACCTTTTTTTCGATGTCAAACTTTTAAATTTGGATCTTTATATTAAACTCAGCAACATTCATGATTAGTTGATTAATTTTATGATTTGTTAAAATAAATGTAACAAAAAAATGAATTATTTAGGCATTTGTCAAAAGAAATTTCAGAAATTCGATTACTTTCTAAATAAATTTAATAAGCATATTCAGTTTACGTTTCTCAATATTTTTATTCTTTCAATCAGGCTGCAGCTTTAGAATTCTGGATTTGACTATCATATTTCATTTTAAACAGCTGCAAAATTTATCAACTAATTATGAATTTTTCTGTGATTATCATGAATTTCCCTATTCAAAATACTGACATAGAAAAAGTAATAATTTTTCCGTCGACAGAGAGCTTAATAATGAAAAAAATGGCATAAAATAAACATACTTTTATCGAAAAATTCTTATTATTATAAAATTATAATAAGATTTTTATTAAATTATCATTAATTTTTTGTATATTATTAACAAAATAATCTCAAGAAGAAATTTCTTCACCATTATATTGTTTCAATCTAAATTTCTTGCAATATAACGTTTAAAACGTTAAATTATTGAAATTCGTGAACAACATTCTCACAACAAATAATTTGTTTATAATTTTTTGTGTGTGGTATAGTTTTGCGGTATCTTTAAGTAATGTTATTCTATGAAACTTAGGAAATTTTAATCATGTAAATGTTATTGACGAGCACTGGGAACTTCAGATAGAAAAAGTTGTAATTTTTTCTAAATATTTGTTTATTTTTATTTGTTTATTTTTTAAAAATCAATATTCGCCATGACGCAAGGTTTAGTGTCCATTTGACAAAATTTTGGTACCTTAAATATAAACCAAAATCAGAATTTCCATAATGAATATTGAAATATCGTTAGATTTTTATAAGCGATCGATTTATTTATTAGAAAATCAATTATATTGTGACAAAGTGTATAGTTGGAAAAAAGTTTCATAATATTTACAAATTGAAATAAAATATATAACACATATTTAAGAAGAGTTTTCGAGTATGTTATAAGGAAGCATTTGAAGTTTTTCAAACTTCTGAATTGCAAAATATTTTTGTTTACAATAATGTAGCCTTTAAATTATTATCTTAAAAGTTGTAATAAAAAAATTTGAATTTTTCTCAAAATTTTTAATTTGAATTTCCATCACGTTATTTCTAAAAATGAATCTGCCTCTTGCAATAGTTTGACAGAATTTTGTTAATAATTTAATTCTTAACAAAATTTTATTTTTGAAATTAAAAAAACTTCTTTTGGATATTTTTTAACATAGTCTGAAGACCATAATTTTAAAGAGAAAAAATCCTCCGAATAAATATCAAAAAATCTAACTACATAGAAAATTTTACCGTACTTTTCCCCATTTTAATTGTCAGAAAATTTGACTTCTTTGGGCCATACGTTAATATTAGCTGATTTCACTAAAATTCAGTGAAGATCATTTTATTGGTCTTTGAGTTAAATTTTTTCTTTAAAAAAAGATCTTTCTCTTTTCGCTCGACTGGAAATAGAATCTTATTCTGATCTCTCTAATAGATTATTGGAAAAGCACTTGACCGAAAATCAGAAATTCTGTTGTTCAATTCCAAGTAAAGCAAAAAGAAAAAAATTTTTTTTTCGGAAAAAGTTTAATTTCAAAATTTGATAGTTTTATTTTTCATCCAGTCTGATCAAGACTGATCGATATTGTATTTTACTTGAAAGAAGCAAATATTTTCTTTTTACAAGGAACCGATTTTCTTGAATCAAGAAAATAATAGAATCAGGACAACTGTTTGAATCAAGAATATATTTACTCTAAGCAAAAAACTATTAAGTTAATTTGTTTCATTATACTTATTTGCGTGAAGTTTTTATAAAATATAGAATTAAAAATATTATATTCTCATGATAAGTAACTAAAACTCTAACAAAATTCTTGATCCAAGTAAATTCATATACTTATTTTGCCTACTACTTTAATTGAAATAATGTGCATGTTCTTGAGATGAGAAAATGAATGTATTCAGCCAAGAAATAATTTCTCTTAAAATAATGCTTTAATATTTTCCATCAAATAATAATTTATTTGAAACAAATTTCAGATTTACTTTGAAGATACCTATGTCATCAAAATACAATCACATCAGTCCATTCAATATAAAAATTGTAGACTTGATACAATAAACATCTCACACATATTATGAAAAATAATTTATTGGTCTAAATTAATTAAAAACATTGGTGCACATAATCAATTTTATTTATGCAAATGTCGATAGGAATTTGCAACTTTGATAAACTACAAGCTTTACGTTGACACACAAATCAAATCACTCATGAAACAATTTAAAAAATTATAAGTTTTTTGCGTCGGTACGTTTTTGTGGGTAAGAATTTACAGTTTTTAAATAGATTCAAAAAAGTGTTATTAATTTTGAAATAATTATGCAAGACTCAAAGGTAATTTCATTCCTAAAATTATTAAAAGGTTATAAATGTCCTGCATCTATAATTTTTTTCGCTGATTATTTGTCTGTATTAATCTACTTAAAATTAAATCATTTCGAATTTTTTTAACCGTAAAACATTTTTGTAAATAATAAAAAATAAATATAGGACAGCATAAAAAAAGTTATAAGCTTTAAAAAATGCTTAAAAATACAATTATTACATTTTCTTGATAATTTGAAAAAATTGTTTGCGTTTATAAAGCAAAATATTTAAGGAAAAAGAACCTGCAAGTTCTCGCACCAAACGTTTCTTTGCAAAATTCTTTTTTCTTTTGATAACGAAGTATTTTATACTTGAAATAAAAATAAAATATCGAGCACTTTTGTAAATGGGTAATATTTAAACTAGCGATCAATTCTTTTTTGTATATTTTAACTTATTTTTTCTTGGAATTGTTATTTTAAATTAAAAACTGTATTAGAAAGTACTATAAAACAATTAAATAAATCGAAAACTGCATTTTACAGAGGTTTTTAAAAATCAAGAAATGTTTATTTGCCACTGAGGTTATTAAAGCTTTTTTCAACTCAAAAGTTATTAATTTTTCATAAGCTTCAGATTGTTTTTAAGCGGATTACATTTTTAAAGAAAACATTATTGAGCCCTTTGTAAAATAAGTGAAGTTCAATTATTTTTTGCATATTTTAAATTGTTATTTTAGAAAAGCAATTCCACATTCAAATCTTAGTAAACAATGTATGATCAAAGCATTCGATAAATTAAAAACTTTGTGGTTTATGTAAATTTTTGTTTAGCAGAACATTATTTTTTGTCATTGATGTTATTAAAGAATTTTTGTACAGGCAACTTTTCTTCATTATTTCTTACCTTTGGGTCGTTTTTAAGCGTTTAAGTTTTTAAGCGTTTTTAAGTTTATCCAAATATTTAAAAACAATAAATGTTAAGTCCCTTGTTAAATAAGTGAAACTTACTTCGCTTTTTCACATATTTTATATTATTGTTTAATAAACTTGATTTTTCATTAAAAATTGAGTAAGCGAGTATTATATACAATAAAAGAGTTGGATGAATTGAAAACTGCGCATTTTATGAAGAATTTTTGTTTATTGTTTATTACTTTTATATATTTTATAAAATTTTAAAATATATTAAGAAAACAAAAGTATAGAGCCTTTTTTCAAATAAGTAAAATTCAATGCTAAAATTTTTATAAATAAAAAATGGTATATTAAAATCTCTCGAAAATTTTCAAGTATTATCAGAAAGCTGTTTTCTTAAAAGAAACATTGAGTTCCACAACGTTCAGTTTGAAGATGGTTGAGGCTCACCACACGACTTCGTACGACACTGCCTTGAACTTCTTACTCGAGATTTTGTCACCGAGATCCAAGTGCTTCGCTAGCGAAGTGGGTAGAGCGCGCGGTTAAGACACTAGTTTCGGTAGTTTAAGGTAGGGTTCGAATCCTCATGGAGTTCGATTTTTCATAGAGATTAAGCGTGCGATTATATTCGTAAGTGAAGAGTGTGCGAGAATTACGTGTTCAATAATTTAAAAAATGAAGACTATATAACAATAATTTCGAAAATATATTTTTTTATTGAGATATAATAAATTCAATTTATAATTGTTCTGGTTATTCTTAAAAATATGGGAGGGGGGGTTGAGTTCCAGAAGAATCCAAAATCGAGAAAGAAGGACCACCCTAATGCACAATTAGGAATAAACTGCTTTACGGAGGTCAATAATTTACTTTCCTACTTCCGTTAACACCAGAAAGGAAGTCGAAAATCCAGGAAGAGAAATACAAAGGTGAATCTAGAAGATTTTGAAAGGTGACAAGAGGAAGCGAGTTTGCATTCAGTACAGCCTGAACTTAATTAAACTTCTTGTGTAAATATGAGGAGCCGTCAAAAACATGTTCCTCACATGACCTACCTCGACTAGTACAGAGTCTTCACAGTGTTTATGGGGATGGGTTCGAGAGAGTTGGATGAAAACAGTAGAGTATAAAGAGGAGTGAAAACTGGTTGGCTATAATCCCTACTTGTACACACGTATATGCAAAGTGGTATTTAAGCTCAGTACACATGTCCTATATCTTGTGCAAGTTATTTCCGTTTGTTCATTAGCATGCCGAGAATTTCGAGGACGTTAGACTTCTCCTTTTTTCCTGTTAGCTACCCTCCAACCAAATGCCGGAGGACTTCTAGTGGCACTTGTCCGAAAAGTAATTAATGGCGCTCTTATCTCGACAGGACAATTAATATCAAAGCCCCACTTGCACCCTTTCACTTCCTGGATCAACCTTATCAACGAAAATGTCATTTAAAGTTTTCAACTTCCGACTCCGAGGAGTCTCCTCTTTGGCTCCGAGCATCCAGTCTGTGGAGATAAGAGCGATTAAATTGTCTTTGGATTTTAGTCCTCGATTGTTTCCGGGATTATGGAATTATTCTGGAGTAGCAGGAAATGCACGGGCGCGACGTGTGCGTTTTTGGTTTTTGCTTTTTGATTTACTAATCAATAATAAAGAAAATCTGTCCGCAGCCCGCAATTTTCGCGCGCTCAGGGCGCACTGCTTTAGGATCTTGCGCTGTGCACTCGATAATATATTTTCCTTGCGCTTCGCAATTGATTATTCCTTTATCTCGCGCTTCGCGCTCAAAGATGCGTTTGCCACGCGCTCGGGTTTTCTATTTACTCTAGATTTTTCCGCAAGCCTTATAAAATTAAAGGTTAAAGCATGGGCAACTGTCATTTGACGATTGTGAATTCTCTTCCGTTAAAGCTCCTTCGGCTTTAACGTTTCATTTCATTAAAAATGCAAACATTTCTGCATTATGTTCAACTCTATTATATTAAATGTATATTTAAGTAATTTCTGTATCTTGTTCAGGGGCTGTTTATTCAGATATTGCAAAATAAAGTAAAAATCTCCTTTGTAATGGTTATTTTAATATTTTTTTAACATTTTGCATTAAATTGTATTCTTAGTCATGCTGGAAAATATATTATTTTAATAAATCTATATCGTTAGCAGTCACAAAATGCAAAAGTATTAGAACAAAATATTTTTGTTGTCTTATTTTTATCACTAAAAAATGCGCATTCTATTAAAATAAAAATTATTATGAAAAATTTTACAAAAATGTATAGGTCTTTTTGGGTGAGAAACTTTAGGCTGTTAATTTTAGTTTGTAACTTGTGTCATTTTTTGACAAATTAATTTTTTCAATTAATGATGTTATTTTTTACAATTAAAACAAAAACTATGCGTCCTATCGAAAATTATTCCTGAAAATATTGAACGAATGTTCGCTTTTTTTTAGAAAAACCAAATTTTGTTTATCCTTTTTTTTCATAGTTTGTGTCGTTTGTCCAAAACTTTAATTCTATGATTTTTAAAGTTATGATGATTTTCTCGGGCTTTTAAAAATCATCGTTTTCCCCCTTTTTTCATATCATATGTTTTTTGGCTTAAAATGTTCATTTAATTTATTTTTTATTTTTTCTGTTTTCAAAATCCTATAACTCTGATAAATTGATCTACTCTCCAAATATTATAAACAGACGTACATAACATTTTTAAATCTAAAAAATAGTTTTAAATATTTTTTAAATGCACAAGATTTTTGAATTTTCATCCAAAATAGCTATTTTACGAACACGTTCTTTCCTTTTAGGGTTAAAAAAAGTATTCTAAAGCAGAATCCAATCCAATACAATTGGCTTAAAATTTCAATCTCTGATTGAAATTTTAAGTCTTGTATATGTTATAAATCTAATAATTTTCATTGTATCGGAAAACGTAATTCCAATAAATTGTTTGGCTTTCTGCCTACTAGAAATAGCGTCTGAACTTTTGAAAGTGCCTTAAATTTTTCAATATGTGGGAAGATTTGGAATTTTTTAGACATTATAAATATTTCATAAATATTTAAGTTTTGAAATATTTTTGAATATTTACACGATATTCTTAAATTAATTCCTATGGTTATACGGAATTTGTTTCTGTATCAAAAATTATTTTTGTCTTTAATTTATTATTAGCCTAAATTTTTTTCTATTATGGACTAAGGAATCTTTTTAATTAAAATTTTTCTATTTTGTTAGAAAATTAACCTTTTTGGTTAAAAAGTCATCTTTTTGGCAAGCGATTTAGCAATTTTATCAAATTTTTGTTGTTTATGAGTTCAACTGTTTTTGATCTAAAATGCAAATATTTTTTGATTGAAATATGAAGCATTACATTTTTGTCAAAAATACAAATCTTGTCTAAAATATATAATTCTTCAATAAAAAGTAACTGTTGTGGTTGAAAATTTATTATTTTAGTTAAAAATGTGTTGGAGATAAAAATTAATGTTTCTGATAAAAAATTAATACGTTTACTTGGAAGTTAATAAATTTGCTTAATGAACATAAAATCTTCCGCAAAAGTTCATATTTTGTGGTTATAACATGTAACTTATTTATGGAAAATTTATCTATTTGGAAAATATTCAATGTTTTTTTTAATGCAACTAGTTAAAATTTTTTTGTTTTGTTTCAGAATTCAACTATTTCTTTTATATCTCAAATATTACAACTATTATTATTATACTCTATTATTATTATTATTATTATTATTATTATACTATTATTATACTCTAAAATAAGTTTAAATTGAGAAATTTAAGGCGAAATATTTCTATAGTCTGTTGTACCACTCGAGTGAAATTCAAAAATACATTTTTTCAATTTGAAAATTATGGGGTTCTCAATTTAAAAAATTGGGACATAATTTTCATAAATAGATGCATAAATTTCTATAAAACATTATGTAAAGAATTAAATAAAATACAAAATAATTTTTTTATATAATTTTATCATTTAATTATAATTTATTTGAATTATTAATTAATTACACAAGCATACAAATTTACGAATTATTGTTCACTTAAATTAATAATCGTGAAAAGGTGGTATTGCTATAAAATTAATCTAAAAGTTATCTAAAATCTCCAAATCGCTAATTCTAAATGCGAGAACGCTATACGATCATAAATATTTGAAAAATTAATTATTTTAAATTTCGACTCAATATGTTTGTCAATTAAAACTTTAAATCTCTCCAAATGTATAGTACCATGTAGTCGAATTTGTACCACCTTGTTTTAAAAACAACAAAATAACAGCTAAAAATATTTATTACGATACGATTATATTTTAATTCAATTTAAAAGTACATCTTATGCATATGCATATTTTCTTGATGCAAAATTTATTCAAATAGATTATTCATTAATTGAAAATAATCATTCAAAATCCTCAATAAAAAATTTGTATTTTATATTTTTAAGTATTTACCGACTTAGTATCGGCTATTTTATGGACATATTTGACGGGTGAAGATTGCAGGGGCAAAGTAGTTGGTGGGCGCGATCTTCGGGTTGAGAGGCATGTGTGGATCGGGCATTTTTTACCGAGAGCGCCGTCTACAATTAGTTCCTCGAACTATGCACGTGCCGCATCTAGGCTTATAATATCTTTGCTAGAGCAGTCTCACGAACGTGCCGTCTTTGCCCGAACCCATCAAATCAACCAATCGGGTGTCACCTGTCTTGATGCTGCGGTCTGTGGTGGTACTTTCTCAAGGTCGTTGCGAACTGGTAGACCTGGCGACGCACATGTATGCGTCACTACTCAAGCGGCAGTGGCACGACAGGTTGTATGCGATTGGTTGGCTTTATGGGTTTGTGCACGGACGGCACGTAGGTGAGACATCTCCAGCGCACTGCAACATATTTTCTTGTGCAAACACCTATACAAGTAATTTTGAAAGTCCTTTTCTGAGAGCTCGTACATGAGCTAGGTCGCTTTTTTCACTGCATCAACGGACTTAAATCTGGTTCCTTTTAGCCTAGCCTTGATGGTTATTATCGATCAACACATTTCAAGTGACAAAAGCTAATTTACACTACCATATAGTATTATTAATTTTCTTAAAAGCAATACAATGATGGTGTACCACATTGTGCTGAGGGCGGAGCTCAGGAGCCAGCGTCATGAGCGTCCCGGAGTACACAAGGCGTATTTCAAAAGTTGCATATTTGAATCCCACTCTTTAATCTACATAGCCGCACAGAGAAAAACACTAAGGTTTCTTTTAAGTTAAAAAACCTTGTTTTAAAAATAAGCTCTTTTCACCTGTATTGACAAAGTCAATGTCTCGGGAGTTAGTTTGTGTTTTTTAATAAATTATAAATTTTCTTATGTTTTCTAGCGAACTGGGCAGCCAAGCATGCTCCAACATCTTGTAATTGCATTTATTATACTTTAATGCACATATAATAACCTTTTCCTCTTTTTAATTACCGTCACTGTACCAGATTCATTAAATTGCTTAAAAGCAATGTGAACATATTCATAAATATTTAAACGTTTATTAAACTCCAAAATTGAGGTTAGTTAGAAATAAATTCAACAGGTTTAACATTATTAGGCACATGATCTGATGGATATGATACATCAATATAATTCTGATAACTTAATAAGATATTGTCACTAGCTATTCCAATGGCAATCTAAATTATCACATTGAGGTATTTAATATATATTGCAAGCTACATCATCCATGCAACAAAATTTTTGATAAAATCTCGAAACTCCCATGTTTGAAGTAGTTTCTTTTTATCATGTTTTTTTCTTTTTATTGAAGAAATAAGATCTATGCGATGGTCTTTACTGATGCAAATGTGTTTACATATTTGACAGAAAGGTTAATTCCCAGTGGTCAAGAACATTAAGGATGTCCTACAGACCTCTTCGACACACCATTAAGACGTCTTTTGAAACTCGGCTTTTGGACACCCTAGGGATGCTCTTCAGACGTCTAAGGCCATGACAATAGATGCCCTGATAATGTTCTATGTCTTCAAGACGTCTGCAGGATATATTTAGGACATTAGATGATAATAATTCGTAGCAAATGTTGGCAGCACTGTTTAGGTTACAGTTCGTCCAATATCCTGAAGACGTCAGTTACTTAAAATTAATTCGTGTCCTGCAGGTTACTACAATAATTACGCAGCAGAAGATTTTTTTTCTTTCTAAATGAGATTTCATATTTAAGTACATGGATAGAGGTTTTATTAGGATAAAATAATAATTCCAACGCCTTCCTTCAATTTGAGTCTACATGTTTGAAGGGTCCTTTGATATGAACATATATTAAGGCTTCAAAACCCAAAATGCATTGAGTTTTTATTTTCATTTTTAATTACGGATCAGTTATAAAATTTCTAACTGATTTTGTATCACAAGCAATACAATTTTATAGTTTATTTTTTTAATTAAATTAATAGTAGAACATCGTAAATTACGCGTAACGTAATCGCCTTATTTGAAAATATCGCGTGATTAAACGTTTGGAGCCTACTGGAATATCTCCCAATTCTTCTTGGGTCAAAAAGGTCACCCTGCCTCTTTCCATGCTTATTTTCACCCGCTTATAATGACCGCTTAACTCCTGGAACCTATACATTCCAGCAAGAATATTAGTTTTTTCCAATATTGCAACAAAGTCACCATCGGATGTCGATAGATAAATTCGTTCTTGGACTGGCATTGGTTGATAATGATTACCTTTCATTCTCAATTTTATGTTTTTATCAGCATAAATAGTATATCTACGAAATTCAAACATCCGGTTCGGATTATTGTCGGGAGTTAGCCGAATAAATTTGAGATCCTCAAGTCCATATCCACGTCCATCAGAAGAAGGAAGCCTATTTGGTAGAGCCATTCGCCCGGAAATAGAAGAACCTGTAGTAGAAGATCTGGACATGGAACGAAGCCGGTGCTCAGCAGGAGAAGGAAGTCTGTTCAAGGAATAAGGGCTGACATCTGGAAGTACGAGAGGCGGAAATTCAAAAGATTGAGAAGCGAGAGAATAAAAACCGGCATCAGGAAACCCGACAGGATAAAATTCAGTTGGAGGAATTCTGGCAGGATGCGACCCGGCATCATCGATCTCGGCATGATGAAACTCAGCGGGATGAAACCTCACAGGAGAATGCATGGAAGACGGTGACCTGGATCTGATTCTTATAGGAGAATCGTGTCTGATTGGAGTATTAGAGTTTTTGTAGTGAGGAACACCAGGGATAGGGGCTCCATTAGGTAACATATCAAACGCTGAACTTAACTCTGCAACAAAAGAAGATTGAATTTTTTAACAGTACACGTGACAAAAGGGAATTCAGATTTCCAAAATTTTTTCGAATTGGATATCAATCTCACGATCAATGCAATTTAAAATTCCAACAAAGACAGATAAGATGTCAAAAATGTGCCAAATACTGTTCGAACACGATAGTCCAAACAGGCTTTCCTTGAAAAGTTCAAAAAAAGATTTTCAATTTTTCGATAATACGACTTAGATCATGAAGTTTTACTTCTAGAAGAACTCCAGAATATGATACTAAGCGATCCATAGATAACGGAAACAAGTAGGAAAATCTTCTTCAATTTTAAATACATTTTTTCTTCTTTGCAACAACAAATTTTCCTATGATTAAAACAAGTTTTTCAGCGAAATGCACACTAATATCTGATTTTATGTAAATTTCTAATCATACGATTAATCGTTAACTGGTCATTTAACAATGGCGTGACTAAGGGGCTTACAAATCATAAATACTTATGAATTTCACTAAAAAAAAACATGAGACGCAAACTGTGGAAACCTAATTATTACCTTTCAATAGAAAAAAATAATGTTTTTCTAAACATTTGGTTGAAGATTATGCGCAAAAAGTGCAGATCTAAATAAACTACCAATCTTAGCAAAAAAATATTTATTCGCGTTGTTGAAATTTTGACATTGGTACTAGTTCTTACGTAGAAAAACATTCCTTATAGATTTTATAATTTAGAAAGAACGATCTCCATTTTTCATAAGGTGTTGATTTTTTCTGTAGTTGCAATATCATGGTAATTTAACACAACAGATTAACACATTGAAAAGTACGTGAATTTTGAAAAAAGAGCTCAAATTTGGCACTAAAAATATCCATTTTTTACGAAGAATGGAATAGTTATACTTTCAAATTTTGCCCAACACGTCAACTGTTTACATTATGCTCAACACTTTTATATAAAATATAATACAGTAAAACGCTGCAATAGCCCTTTCTTCTATAGCCCTTCCGGGAATTGACGGTGTGCCGAAGGTAGGAGTAACAGGAGCTGCGCGGGATGTGCGGGGTCAGCGGTTGTCAGGCGAGCACTCATGCGTAAAAAACCAAATGTGGAACGGGCTATAATAAGATAGTTCCCACCTACCGCCAGCCTGAAAATTGACGTTATGGAAGAGTTTAACTCTATATTTTTGGTTCACCTCTGACTGGGATTGCTTATTTAAATTTTGCAAAATAAACACAAATTGTACTTATCATGAGTGCTTTTATATATGTTTCTTATTTTGCCCTAAATTTTATTTTTAAGTGCGCTGAAACATATATCATTTTAATAATTTTATATCATTGCAATTCATAATATGCCTGAAAATTGAAACCATCTTATTCTTATTGCCTTGTTTTTATATTTTTTTTTATTTTTAATCTTGTCTTTTACAATTATAAAAAATCACGCTTCCTATACAAAAAAATACTCGTAACAAATTTCTAATTATTTTTCGGTTGAATAAATTTTGTCTTACTTATTCTCGTAGTTTTTATCGTTGTATTTAAATATAATTCTTTTATTTTTAATGTTGTTTGTAAAAAATAAAACAAAAACTACTTACCCTAAAAAAAGTAATTCCTGAAAAATTTACTATTCTTTTTTAGGTAAAAATTTTTGTCTGTCTGTTTTCTAATCTTGTTTTTTCCACAAAACGGAGTTATTGCTTTTTTATCAGTTTTTTTGTGCGATGAAAATTTAAATTTTCGATTTTTTTATCAAAATTTAAAACGTTCTTTAGACAAACTTGCATGGCCTTATGAAAGTAACCTTTTTTCTCTTCTTGACCTTTTCTCATACCACGCCTTTTTGGCTTCAACCGCTCATTTTCGTTTGGTTTTTTGGATTTTTAAAATGCTATAACTTTCGTAAATTTCATTTTATCAAAAAAAGTAATAAGTAGACATTATTCGTATTTTGGTCTACTATAAATAGCTGTCGAAAAATTTTCAAACATTAAAAAAAGTGTTCTCAAAAATTTTCGAAAGCTCTAATTTTTAAAAATTTAATGGATATTTGATGGAATCCACGAAAGTCATTTTTCACGTCAAACCAATACCTTCTCATTAGGATGAGAATGTAAAAATGAATTATCAAGTACATAAATAAATCTTCACCCAAAAGAATGGTTTTCTTTAAACAAACATGATATTTTAAAGAAATAGTTGTTTTTTAATGACAACAGACAAATTTTCAACCAAAAATTGAATATTAATGTGTATAGTAAAAAAAATTAATTTTTAACGAAAAATAAGAGTTTTAAACTAAAACAATAAATTTTTTACAAAAAAATAATTTTTTTACTTAGAAAGATAAATTTTTAAATTTAAATTGAAATAATTGTATTTCAAGTTGAGAAAATTACGTTTAGACTGTTTCAATAAATTGAATTATCAATTTAAAAGATCACTTTTTAATTCAATTTTTGACCAACTGATTAATACTCAACCAAGAAGATTACTTTCTACTAAAAATATTTTTGCTAGAATTTTTAAATAAAAATGAGAATCCTTAAACAAAAATGCTTAGTAATTTATACGCATTATATGGAAGCTACTCAAACTTTTTAAATATACAATTTTAAATAAAACGCACTTAAACTGCCAAATTCAAAATTTTTAAATTTTTGAATTTAAATAATTCAGTTCTAAAAGTATAAATCCACTTTATCATTAAGAAAACTAAAAATTGAAAATTCCCTGTTCAAGTTAAAAGTTAAATTATTTTTATTTTTAATTGTTTGAAAATCCTTAAAATTCTTTCAAATTTTATTATAAAATTTTGAAACATATACATGTTGTTTTAAGTTTACTCAAACAATTATCTTTTTATTTCTGTGAAATTACAGAGATTTTAGGAAAATATTCTGCATTCATTTTTGACAATTTTTCTATTAAAATTAGTTTATTGAAATAAAAAAAAAATTTCATAGAAAATGCTTATTAGTTTTCTAAAGATTGTCAAAACTCTAAAAAAACCTTCTGAATTATTTGTTCGAAATCTGTTAAAATCTATATTTTATTTTCAAATTAGGCCTTATGGTATTTTAACCGAAATTTTGGTATAAATAGTCAATTGTAATTTATACATGAAGATTCAACAATTAGACTTATGTACAGCTTACATTTGGTTAAATAGAAGAAATAAAATAGTAAATTTGAAAGTTTATTATTTTTAATTCAGAATATTTAATTGATAGTTATATTCATAGTTAATCAACTAAAAATGTTTTTGATTAAAAACCTTCGATTTTAAACGCTTTGTAATTTTTAAAGGTGAAGGTCTTTAAAACTGCATTCTAGAATTCTTTGCAATTAGAATTTACGTTAAAAAATTAAAAATTTAAACTCAAAAATTTTCAAAATTTAAGATTTTTGAATTACTCATTATAAACTAAATGATGTATTCAAAAAAGATTGCAATCAAACTAGTTATTTAAAAAACGGTTGAAATGAAAGTTGGTAGAATGATTTTTTCTAAAAATTTTAAACATCACGGGCAAAGAATAAATTTCTGGTTTTTTCCGGTCATATAAAATTTCCGTTTTTCCCAGTTTCCCGGTTCAGCGTCCACTCTGTACAGAGCAAAAAATTTGAAAAATGTTTTTTTTTTATAATGGAAAAAAAAATTATTATTCTCATTAAGCATAGATATATTTTAAAATGTTCAAAATTAGATTTGAAGAGCGTTACATTCTATAAATCGTATTACTAAATTAATACTAAACTAACATTTGACCTTGAATCATTCAAAATAATAAAATACATTTTTATGCTTCTAATTCTACAGACAAGTAAAGAAATACTTTAAAATAATCACACTCTTTTTGAAAAATAAAATTATAAGAATTTTTGTCAAAAATAACTTAATACAACTCTAAGTATTATTTTTTAATATTGTTTAATAAATTTAACTAATTTTTTATATAATTGGTCAATTTATAAATTGCAAATATAAGCGCCCCACGCAACTCGCGCTTAACTGCCAAAAGTGTGGTCTGCTATGGTCAGATTTTTGGTATTTGTATTATTTTGAGAATAAGTGAAGCATTAGGAACCGAAAAACTTTTTGGGCAAGTTTACAACTTTTCTGTATGAAAAAACTTTTCGGGTGGACTTATTTGGGTCTGAGTTTTGGAAAAAACTGAAAAAAGGGAATTTACAGTCGGTTGGTCACTGGGCACGATTTCCTATTAACTAACCTAAGGGGAGGATTACATGATTTAAAGCCTTGTGATCCTTAATGCATTTACTTATTATTATTATTACGGTTTAGATGCAGTGAACTCGGTTTACTCGATAATTTCTTAGGATTAGGCGTTGGGCACCAACTGGAATTTCAGTAATTTCTTCTATTGTCAATGGGGAATCATGCCAGATGCCATGTTTTTTACGCGAATCTCAGCACGTATATATATTCCAGAAAGTTGATAAGCATTTTCCAATATTGCAGAAATATCACCACCGAAAGTTACTAAAACAATTTGTTCTTTGGTAGGTATAGGCTCATATCTATGCTTCCCTGTTTTTAATTTTATTAGTTTATCATCAGGAAAACTGTATCTTCGAAATTTGAGTATCCGGTGAGGATTCTGTTTGGAAATAAGTTGAACAAATTTAGGATTTTCAAGTCTAAATTCTTTTGTTTCGAAAGGAGGAAGCCTAACAGGTAGAACCCTGCAACTAGCTGGTGGAGCAGGTGGCCTTACAGGAGGAGACCTTGACCTGATATGAAGAGATGGCTTAAAAAGGGGGAGAGATCTTCCTTGAGAATAAGGTCCGGCAAGTGTGAATCTAGTAGGGTCAAACTCGTCAGCAGGAAACCTGGCAGGATGAAATCCGACGACCCGAAAACTGGCAGCTTCCAACAGAAGGATACAATTTGAGAAGGAGACCTTGACCTATGAATTTAAGGAAAATTGTGTCTCTCAGGGGAATAATCGGATTTCCAGCGAGAAACACCAGGAACAGGGGCACTATTAGGTAAACAATCAAACTGTGAACTTAACTCTGCAACATGAAACAGAGGATTACATCATTGTAAATTACGCGACACAAATCGAAATGCGGATTTCGGATAATTTGTTTGAATTTCGAAATCACTGACACGATTAACCTAGTACAGTTATAATTGGGTAATCCGAAGAAAGGATTTTACAGAAAGGGGATGAAGCTTCTCATTTTGTTAAAACGCAAGTCAAATAATAAAGTTTGAACCCCCAATTAAGCTAAAAACTGCGATGAAGTTAAAAAATTATTATCATCTTTAAACGAACTTCTTTTCTGGTCCCAGAAAATTAATCAATAATTATCAGAACCGTCATTAAGGATATCTATTTCATTTATCAGAAAACAATTAATGCAAATTTTTAAATTGAGCAAATAAAAAAATTAATGAATTCAAATAAATGTTTCTTGTAGCGCCAAAATCCGCTCTTCTTTAAATATGCTTATCTTATCTAAACATTTCTGAAGTGAAGGCTCTTTTTTAGTTTTATGTCCGCAACTTCTATTTACATTCTCTCGTCATAAAGTGATTACCAACAATACACAAGAAAATAATGGAAAAATCCGTTCTATTTTTAAATTTAATACTTTTCTTTTCTTGAAAAATCTAATTTTCTATACTTTTCTAGTAAGAATTATAATTTTAGTTAAAAAAAATTTCAAAAAGATAAATGACTGGAGGTTTTTTGTATAATTTACATCTGAACGTTTTGCTACAAAAGTTATTATTATCATTGACGCAAATAAATGATAAAAACTCTCGACAATATAAAACAAACATAAGATTTTTTAACTTAGCTTCTTTTTCTCTGATTCTTATTGTCGTATAAAACTATGATAATTTAATTTTCATCCCACAAAATCAAGAAATGCTTCCAGATTCTTCTTGTGAAATATTCTTATTTCATAAATTATTCCAGTAACCAAAATTAAATTTTATCAATCAGTCTTAGTTTAGAAAAATGAAGTGATTTTATTCAATTCCTCGACCACCAATATCTAAATCTATAATGGAATAACTGATTAATAAATACCAATAACTAACAAGTTGCGCGGCATCGAATCTACACTAAGTATAAAAAAAGCTGCCAAGAATCCTTGATTGATATAATTATTTATTTTAGTCAATCTCATGCAGGCGTCTACAAAAAGTTCTTGTCTCTGACTATTATTAAAGCAATGGGACTTTTAATTTTTCACTTTCTCATTACGCAGATCCTTTCAATGGCGGCGTTAATATTTTTATTAAGATAGGTTCGTAACATTATTAGAGCAATTAGAACAACGCTAAAAGCGGAATTGGAATTCATCCTGTATTAAACACAGCTGAACTTTCTAATTATGGAAATGCCTGCAAAGGTGGCGTTCAGATTTTCAGTAAACTAGGATCATAGCATTATTGGAGCAATGAGCGCAATCCCAAAATCGGCATTGGAATCCATCCTGGGTAAGCGCAGCTGCACTTTCTCATTGTCCAGATGCCTGCAACGGTGGCATTAAGATTTTCCGTGAGTTAGCATCAGAGCTCTATAGACTCCTTTGGATCTGTGGCTGGAGTATTATGAATAAATCTTAGTACTACTGCAACAGCAATTGTACTGGGTTTCCGGAAGAGTTTTCTGTCGTATTTTTAAGGCTAAATTCAAGCCGCTCAGCTGCTTTAAAAGCTCTTCAATCTGTTGAGTTAACATCAATACGTATATGCAGTCGTTTGGAAGAACTACTCAAAGTTTAGTTTGAAAACTAAATTAACCTGATCTGAGTTCCTGCACAGTATAATTTCCAAATCGTGCAAGAACATCAGATAAGCACCAGCACCCCCATTGAAGGTACTTGCAGCTACATAAGCTGCAAATCCAACAATATTTTTACTCCCTGACAACTTCTTTGGTGCTATTCGCCAGATCAGCTGGTTGAGACTCTTATTCGCGTTTTACGTGTAGCCGCCGACACACCTCTCATGAAGTTCTTCCTTGCTCAAGTCTTCATACACTGGTTTGATAGCCGTGATCACATCTTCTGGAAGCGGTTTGTAATCATGCTTAAAACCTTCAACACCTGTCGTGGCTAAAGCCTTTTAATAAGGACACCATGAATTATCGCCGCTTATACATTTTTCGTGCTGAGGCTTATAATCTGTGGACTGCTGATGGAAAATGTTGCCGAAACTTCATCTTTCACTTTTACAACAGAATCGGAAATGTTTCTAATTGCAGATCCATAGTATCGACTTAAATTGTCTCCATCGACTACGTAATTTTCAATCTTTGCTCCATACTTTTCTTCTGAACGCTTTAACATCGATATCACAGCATTCACTTCCATATTACCTGAAGACCAGCGGACAAAACAAACTACTTACAAAAATATCAAACAATTTGCCAGACCAATAACCAATCAATGATGTAACTCCAAACAAGAAAGTAAATCCTTGTTTCATCCAGGTGCCGTCGCCGGAAGCAGTCAAACCATGACATTGTGATTTTTGTCGAGTTAGGTTTATTTATTCCATCGCAGCAGAAAGAAGAAAATTTTCTCCAGTAGTATAAACGTTCGAACACATTTTTTGGGTACACGTTTACTGGTGCTCACATTGATTTTTTTCCCGATGTACTCGTATTTAGCATTTGCTTATTATATTTTGCAGGATTGGGTCTTCTTTTGGTTCTGCCCAGAAATTTTCTTTGTCCTCTTGTAACTTTCTTCTTACTTGGCATTTTTACAGAACTCTGGAAAAAGTTGTCTCCAGTACGACAAAACCACTCCACAATAATAACTCCAAACCTTTCCACTGCTTGTAAAAACACGAACTCACGCAAAGTGCTTACAGGTCATTGCTATTTAAAAAAGAACTTGACTGAGATGAAAATCGTCAGCCACCCTTGCTTTCAATAGTGCGGCCTGCGTGAGGAAACAACACATCATCTGCTCCGCGATTGTAATGTGCTATTAAATCTCAAAATGAAGCATTCAGGAAATAATTTCTGTTAACTAGATTAATTCGTAGACATTGCCTATTCGGAAATTAAAACATATATAGAAAAACGTTGCCTCATGGAGGAGTGCTACATCTAGGGGTACATAAGATTAGGTTATTAACATAATATACAGCGCGAGAAACGTAGAACTAAAATATTATATTTTTGAGATCTAAATTTGGGTCAAAATTTTACGCCTAATATGTAATTATAAATAATAATGAAAAGAAAATTTATAATTGATCTCAAGTATTTAAACAACGGTCAACATATCCTCATGTCTTTTTAAGAAGCATAAAAGAAGATAAGCTCTGTTTAATGTTTATGTATATTACTAATTAATTTTGCTTGATCAGGAATAGACAGAGAAGAATCGTTAGAAATATTTAATAGTTCAAGTTTTATTTAAAGTATAGAATGCATGTCAGACTAAGACCATTTATGAGAACCAACAGATCACTCACTCACTCACTCACTTGATATATATAGACATTCTTGTAAGATGTAATATTTAATGTCCTTATTGAGTTAATCACTTTAATAATCCAAAAAGATCCGACAAAGATCTGTCACGATTCACTGCTGCTCTTAGACTGTTTTTCTCAAGCGACAAGGCTATCATCACACACTCAAACCGAGAAATCACGTGACTTCAAATATTCCTTTAAATAATTAGAAAAATGAAAATAACATCGAAATATGCGATGTCGATAAATTGAATAATTTTCAATCGCAGAAAATCTCATAAAAACGAAACATCACAACTTTAAACATACCGCCCGCCTCGTGAGTGGTAATTGCATGATGAATTTCGCTCATTTCTTTCGCTCTTACTGGTAACAGATAAATCTGAGTAATCGGACGTTCGTATTCCGAACTGGCAGATTTTACGTAAACAGAACGTACTAAATCGTCCTTTCCCTTGTAGCATTTAACTATGCGACCTAACAACCATCTAGAAGGCGGTAGCGAATCACGTTTCATAAAAACGTTATCACCGATTACAAGATTTAGTTCTTTGTTGAACCATTTGTAGCATTTTTGTAAAGACTGTAAATAATCAACAGTCCATCTTCTGGAGCCCAATCAAAAAAAGGCGAGGTGTAAGATAGGAAAAGTCTTCAGGATCATTTGAAAGAGGGGAATAGGACGGAAATTGAGGCAAACTTCTATACAAGTAAGAAGGGTATAGACTCTTCGTATGTAAGAGTATGTGCACCTACAATTCTTTTCAGATGGTGTTAAAAATCTTAACTTCAGCCTCCCATAAACCCCCCATAATCAGTAGCGGAAGGAGGTATGAAATGCCAAGAAGTACCTTGAATTGCGAACTCATTATGCAAATTAGCATTCAGTCTAAGGTTCAAAAGACAATTTTTTAATTCCCGGTCAGCACCGTGAAATGTCGTACCATTATCACTGTACAAGTGTACATGTCTTCCTCGCCTTAAAGAACATTGCTGAAAGGCTGACGACCGTGTAAAGATCAAAGGTGAGCATGCGTGGCGATTAGCTTACTTATGTGGTGATGTGGCAAAATGATAGGATGCTTCTTATCAAAACTGATAGGAGCGTGGCGTAGTGTTTCACCTAATATTAAGAGATTGTTGGAATCTAAAAATGGATTCAAACTTTTTAATAGCGAGTTCTTTGGAACCATCCTATCTTCTTCTTTCAAAGCTATGATCTAATTCGAAAGGAATTTTCCTGGACAAATTTAATCCAAAATATAATAGCTTGTTGGACTTTAATTGCATTTAAAGACATGGTTGAAAATTTAGGCTTATTAAGTTTGAAGTGTTTGGGCACAAAGGCATCAACAAACCTTCTACAATAGGCAGTTACGCTAAGCAATATTGGCCAAGAGAAGAATTTATGCATCAAGTTAAATGGACTTTTGATCACACTCAAAACATGATGACTCTCTAGTGGCCGCTGTTCTAAATTTGATTGTGCGGGGGCTGCGTGGCAATATTCAGGCCATTTTGAAGAATGCAAAGTTAACCAAGGTGGACCTTGCCACCATGAGGAATGCCTTATCAATTTTTCGGGCTAAAGTCCCTGTGTAGCGCAGTCGGCTGGATTATCTTTAGAGGAAATGTATCGCCATTTTGCGCGATGTACCAGCTCATGAATTAGGGAAACTCTATCGGCAACATACGCAGGCCAATGGGAAGGATGTTCTGCTAGCCAAGCCAAAACTGTTACGGAATCAGTGTGACAGTAAACAGGTATTTTATCTAATGACATAGTTTCCATGACAAACTTAAGTGTCTAAGTTAGCAACGTAACCCCACATAACTCCAAACGAGGAATTGATACATATTTAACAGGAGCTACTTTAGATATAGCTATTAGTAGGCAAACATGAGCCTGTTTTAAATCTTCACTAAGAATTTTGATGTAAACGGAAGCTGAATAAGCATTTGACAAATCATCAGGAAAGCCATGAAGCTCGAATTTAGAGTTTTTTCTGCAGTTGTCGTTTCCATCTGGGGACTTTGAGTGCTTCTAATTTTTCCAGAGAACCATGATAATTTAACCATTGAATTTTAAGATCATCAGGTAGTCTGTCCTCCCAGTCCAGTTTATGCAGACCAAATTCTTGCAATAAAAATTTTGCCACTATTATGACTGGAGTTATCCAACCCATAGAGGCATACAACTTAGCCCATTTTCGAAAATGGAAACCGCCAACTTCTAATAATAGTGTTACTTGAGCTTACGCTTGTTTCGCCTCAATCTAACTATCTACACCAAACAAAACATCATCGACGTAAATATTATTTTCTAGTATAATTCGGGTTAAAGAAAATCTATTACGTTTATTATGAGCTGACAGCTTAACCACTTTGTTAGAAAAATAAGGAGCTCAGGCAGTACCGTAAGTTACGGTTAAAAGTCTATAAGCAACGAGCCGTTTATCAGGACAAATCCAGACAATTTTTTGATAGTCGCAATCCTGAGGGTCAACTAGAATTTGTCTGAACATTTTTTCAATGTCAGCCATATAAACAAAGCGATGTGATCTCCGATTCATAGCGATTGAAAACAAATCACTGAGAATCTAGAGACCGATGTGAAGATGAGAATTCGAAGAAGGATGATTTGAAGTTAAACTGGAAGCGTTGAAAACAACCCTCAACTTAGTAGTGGAACTACTCTCTCTTAAGATAGGGTGATGAGGTAAATACACAGTTTGTGGAAAACTATCAAATTCCTTTTCTTAAAAAAGTTCCATGTGTCCAAGGATTTCATATTCTAATAAGAAACTGGAGTATTGCAAAAATAATTCCGATTGCTCCGATAAACGACGAATTACTTTATTCAAAACAATCGTAGCTCTCTCCAAGGAAAATTAAATCAACTTGACGGGAGCTAAAGGGATTTGGATCTGCTAACCCTCACTCTTTTAATTGATCTTCATTCCCCACGTTAGATCTTACAGGAGGAGTATATGATGTAAGGTGTAATAATAATTAAGCTTGGATGTGGACTTTAGGAGAGTTCTTTTCCGTAGGATTCAAATTAAATTCTGCTAACTTTCTTGAAAAACCAATATTAACTCTTCCATTCCCAGATACTACTGCTTTAACCTTTTGGTAGCGTGGAATTAATATTTTCATTGCTCTCTCGGTAATAAAAAAACATTGAGATCCTTGGTCCAGCAAAACTCTAAATCTGTGACTTCTTCCATTTTCGACTTGGAAGGAAATAACAGCGATAGCGAGTAAGGTTGAGCGCGATAAATTTGGATGACTATTAAGAAAATGAAACGAAACTTTATCGTCTGCTTCTTTAAGCAAAACATGGTCCACCCCCACCCCCAGGGTGGAATTGCCGTGATCATTATGATTGTGACGCAAGAGAACCTAAAACTGTCAATTGAGAATTACCCGATGCAGAGTTAGTTGGTAGTAAGGTGGGATTTAAATTATAATAATATAAATGCAACAGGAAATTATGTCTCCTACCGTACTTATGACATTTGAATTTACTAACCCAATTATGTGGTCGATGTCCAAACGTGAGACAATTATAACAACAATGATTATTTGTAGCATTGTTTCTATGCCTGTCCACAGACAGAGCTTTGAATTGGTTGCATTTGAATGAAGAGTGATTATCCTTACAAAGGAGACACTTTCAGCTAGAAGTTGCATTGTGCCTCCTGACTCCCAATTGTTTTGAAGTCCTACTCTTTTTCTGAGAACTCGCAACAGGTTTTGAAGCTTTAATAGCCTCCAAATTACGTATGCGACTCTCCAAAAATGATTCAAATTGCTAATAAGTGGGATATTCAGTGCTAGATTTTTGAGAGCCGCCAATGACTCGTTTGTTTTATTGCGTAAATTTATTAAGTCTTCCAGAATATTATTTGACGCGTTAGGAAGATTGATAAAGACTTGTAAATGAGTTGAGATTAAAGCTCTCTTGTTGCAAAATCTGGTCTTCAGCGACTCCCAAGTAGAGATAAAGTTAGTATCAGTTATTGAAACATGTCTTAAAAAACCTTCAGCTTCGCTCTTTAAGGACAATTTCAAATAGTGTAATCTTGCTACATTTGAAAAAGAATCGTTTTGAATTATAAAATCATTAAATAAGACGCGGAAATTTTCCCAATCCTTGTAGTCTCCTGAAAACTCCAGCAAAGTGATTTGAGGAAGTTTAACAGGCAAGACATCATGACAAATAAGTTGAGACTGATTAAAACTTTCATTAGCCTCAGTCTCAAGAGTAAGCAAGACCAATTGATTATATGAAAAATCTCGCGAATTGAGATAAGCATCTTCAATAGCGAGATACTCACACTTTGTGAAATATTCCAATTTCTCACGCTCAGCCGACGTAGTTTCGGCTTTAATTTTCAGATACAGGGTTTCACAACTCTTCCATCGTTGGTCAGGAAGTTCTATACAGAATTTGAGAATAATGGATCCATTTTTACAAAAGAAGCAATTCAAATTGACATTTGCTGATATTGCCGTCATATTTTCCACCTAGTTTCTGTGCTTTCACAAAATGAAATTTCTCACTTTGGTCTTTTCAGAATTAATTTTACACTTTTGAATGTTTTTTCACGATCTTCTGTCAGGCTAGAAGAACCATTTTGTTTAATGTTTATGTTTATGACTAATTAATTTTGCCAGATCAGGAATAGACAGAGAAGAATCGTTTGAAATAATTAATAGTTCAAGTTTTATTTAAAGTATTGAATACTTGGCAGACAAAGACCATTTTTGAGAACCACGCTGATCACTCACTCACTCACTTGATTTATATAGACATTTTTGTAAGATGTAATATTTAATGTCTTTATTGAGTTAATCACTTTAATGATGCAAAAACATCGGACTACGATCTGTCGCGATCCACTGCTGCTCACACACTGTTTTTCTCAAGCGATAAGGCTATCATCACACACTCAAACTGAGAAATCACATGACTTCAAATATTCCTTTAAATAATAAGAAAAATAAAAATAACTTTGAAATAGGTAATGTCGATGAATTGAATAATTTTCAATCGCAGAAAATCTCATAAAAACGAAACATCACAACTTTAAACCAGCACACTATGTGAACACATTCTCTTTTCGTAAACAAACTACATATTTTATTCTTTATTGTTATTTTTATACATAAAATCTTTTTGTTTATTTTTCATAAATCATTGTTAGTTGTGACATTTGTTTCGAAAACTAAAAAAACTTCAAAGTTATGACGCATTTACCTTTTTTATACCCTGTACTTATCATGAAAACTATATCCTTATCATTACTATACGTTCATATCTTAACTTGTTTACAGTGACCAAATTTTAACAGCTATATGAGACATTAAGAATTCAATTGAAATTGAAATTGAATTATGGTGCCATTATATTTAATTATTGAGTAAATAAATTTAATTTATTTGATTGAGTTTTGACAAAAATTATCTCACCTAAGACATTTGCGATTCAAAGAATCTGTAAGTACAAATAGACACAATTTTTCAATCAAAGTTGGCTAAGTAATTTAGCCGAAGATATTTATGGAAAAATGTATTAAGAAATTTTGTTTATGAGTTTTCGGATAGAAATTTTTTAAATAACCAAGAATTGCACCCGACTCAGCAATAGTGTGATTTTGGTATGAATGCCCCAAATAAGTATTTAAAGTATAAATAATAATAATAGAAAATAAATTCTTCAAAATGAAAACATATCTAGCTTTTATTTATCATCCTTTTTCTGCAAAAAATACAGAACACGATTACTGGGACGTGAGAAAATCCTTTTTGTCCCAGAAATCGCATCATAGAATGATAACTAGGTCACAGTTGGCGAAATTTTATTTCAGCAATTGTTTGTTAATAATGATTTATTTAGTATTATGAAATCGTAAAGTGAAACCGGATAAGGAGTTTTTTACCGTGATCAGTTATCGCCTGTTACGTAATGGCCGTAAGTCCGAGAAGGAGATGAGTAAAACGTGTTAAAATTGAGCAAATGCTTTAGTTAATTTTTATTTCTAAATTGAATAAAATTGTAAATGCAGGTGGTCAATTGTGTTAGATTAAGCATTAGTTGTTTAATTCCCTTGACATACAAAAAAAAAATAAGAACTTCGTACACAATGGAGATTAGGTTTCAGTGAGCAAAGGACAAAAGATTGTTCGCAACCTTGTAAATTCTGATGAAAAAGAATGTCTTACTACATTGATCACTGGTGAGATTATGTTTGAACATGAGAGGTTGCTAAAAAATATCGGGAATCTCTTTCTAGCGAATGAGGTATAGGCAAAAGTAAAAATGGCTGAATAAAAGGAATGCATTTCTGAAAGTAAGTTATAAACATCTTTCATGCGTGGCTTGTAAATGAAGAAATAGAATTGTCTGTTTTTCTCTTCTTCGATAAACATTTATAACATTTTACAATAAATCTGAGTAAATTCTAAATACGGTATAATTCTAGTGGCCTTATAACCGAATTCCAGCCACATAATGCAGTCAATGGATGCAGAGATGTTTGAGCCTTTAAAACGTAATTGGAAAATAGCTGCTAGAAGCTGAAGGATGAAAAGCGATGATCAAAGGCTAACTGAGGGTATGTTTGAACCAACTTTAAAACCGATTTTAAAAAATTTTTGAAAATATATTCCGCGCTTCCGGATTCAGCTCTTTTAACCCTGATGCAATCGCTTATAAAACATTGTTCTAAAAATAATTCTCCTTCGAACAAAATTTTAGAATTAGTAAAAATATCTCGAAATAGACTGCGTCAGCTTGAATATGAAGTGGGTGATCAAAAACTGATTCTCTTTGAACGAGAAAGAGAAATCTGGAATAGTGATTTTTGAGAGACGTCTCTTTTTGATTTACGGATTTGCTTTTTATTTAATAAAATTTTTCATTGTGTTATTCAATAGTTCGTCATAACGACCATTAGATAGACCTTAAAAAGATTGATATACGAACGAAAATAAATTGTTTTCTAAAGTGACAAGCAAAATTCCTGTTCTTTTAGCTTAATTAATTAGATTCTCAGTCAGCAAAGTAAAGCCTGTTAACCCGAACGTTAAAATTGATCAAGTTTGCACTTATGACAAAAAGTTGTGGGTCTGATACATTACCAGAAAACTTCTACATTCAGGGGAACAAGATTTTTGCTAGGAGCACCTAATTTGAAATTAGAGCTTCCGCGCAAAAGAGAGCCCAAGAAAAAAGGAAGAAAGGAAGCAAGCCAAAAATGTGGCCAAGAAAAAAAAAGAGAAATCGAGCACAAAGGGTGAAGAAAACCAGATCGCCATATAATTACTTAGCCATATTTTATCTTAAATATTCAGGTTATTATAATAACAAAGTGGCTTAAATGGACTCCAGGGTTCATAACCCGCCCCTTGACCTGTTCGTTGGGGGCCTATTGTTCCGTCCGAGTCGAGTCCCGACAGTACAGTCTCCTTCAAGATACTCTTGATGCAGCGAACACGGATTCGAACCATGAAGCAAGCAGTAGCAGGTGCAATTAGAAAGGGAGACATTAAAAAGAGATAGAAGAGGCAGTGCAGAGCAAAGAAGTGTTAGAATATGATCAAATATAAACTCAGACTTGAAGTGCTTCTAAAAGCACTCGAAAGTTCGTCGTTGCTGTTGAACATATTTCTCTAAACATACTCAACTAAATACAGTTCAGTCCGGCTGACTACAATTTTTCCAAGCCGCCTGCGCAAGTCTCTTTTGATTTTGGACCAGTGAGACTCAATGTTCTGCGTATGAACGTTTCGGTCGTTGGGATTCACAAAGTTTTTGGAATGGTTAACAGTTGATTTCTTGTATCCCAAATCACTCAAATGGCTGTACCCACGCCACATATCAGTTATAATATGAGTTCCTGGTTCAATGTACCGTTGAATCACACCTTGTAGAGTTTTAGCATCGCGGGATTCAACGTTCGTCAAAAAGCACTTTTTCGTGGTACGGTCAATACCACCGACCAACCACCTCGTACATCTTTTGCGACCTCTGTTATACTTCCTTATTCCGAAGGTACTTTCGTCTATTTTAACTATATGCCCTACGCCACCAATCTTCTCGCCCTTTTCGATTATCCGCGCGCAAATCAAATCCCGGAATTCGAAAAGAATTTTTCCGACAGTTTTGGGATCCAAACCGGTTTCCTTGCTTATCACCGAAGATGGATATTTTAGTATCGAACACACTAAGACAACCCTCAATAAACAAGTACAGTCTGTCAAGTTAAAGCGTGGGTGGCTTTACTCGCAGTCGGTAAGGTGTATCGACATGATTTTGGTGTCAAAATATTAAGAAGAGCTCCCTC
>NC_046659.1:135061806-135133801 GCF_010883055.1 Belonocnema kinseyi | reverse complement strand
AGGGAGCTCTTCTTAATATTTTGACACCAAAATCATGTCGATACACCTTACCGACTGCGAGTAAAGCCACCCACGCTTTAACTTGACAGACTGTAAGTTCATCAAACCGGTTTGTTCCATTTCCAGGTCAAGTTTCTCAAACTCTTCAGAAATTCCATTTTACTAATTCGACCTACTAGACAGATGATGCTGTAAACTGAATTACTTACATGAGTCAAGTTGCCAGCATTTTGCATTTATTGACGTGTTTTCCTCCAATAGCATTAAGATGAAATAGAATTTTAACATAAATGGACTTTGAATTAAAGAAAATTTGCATTTTTCTTGTTAGATATGTTTAGGTTAATAAATAGGTAATTTATTTACTGTCCTCATCCATGTTTTTTAATGCTTCAATTCTGAATTTAAAATTGATCAAATTTTAACACTACTTTTCTCTGCAGTTCAAGTCTGAGTTGATACTTGATCATATTCTAATACTACTTTGCTCGCAATTAGATACTTATATCCTCAATGAGATACTAGAGCATTTATTCACTTAGAGATAATTTGCCCTTTTCAGAATAAAAATCTGCTTTTTTTAGGGCCAACACTTTTTTTTAATGAAGGATTTTTTTTATTGTTCTCATCCATGTTTTTTTTTGGTTTCTTTTACTTTGTACTTTTGTTCAGGATTTACAGCAAAATTGAATCTTATCAGCAGGTCAAGGGGCTGGTTACGAACCATAGAGTTCTTTCAGGCCAACAAAGTATTTGAATGTATTTGAGATATAATACAGATTACGCTGGACAACTGAATCTCTGCGAAACATTAAAATTGTTCATAGAAATAATTATATAAATTACTATATTTACCAATAAAATTAAGAATAGCTGCCAATGATAGGACCAGAATAGAAAAAACCGTCATTCTCACAAACTCAGAGAGAACTGATAACTATAATAATAAAGAATTAGGTTAACATAATGTTTATTCAGACCATTGATTACAATAGTACTCATCTTCTGAATTGTGTTTGCTCTGATATTTTCATCGTGAGTTATTTTTATTTAATTTATTATTCTGTCTTTGTGCAAAGAGAAGCTTATCATGTTGCTTTACATTAAAAAAACGTATACGATCTAAAACTTACGGATACTGATAAACTCTCACATTGCCATTAGAAGATGTGACGAGATAAAAAACACGTTTAATGAGAAAACATGAATTCGTAGATTATTATTTTTAATAAGTATACATCGACTTTTATACAATTTTAATCGGAATCCATTATCACGATTTTCTGAATACAAAATAAAACAAGGGGTTCGGTTTTGAATAGGAAAATTGCAAATAAAGATTTTTCAATGCAAAAAAATTTATGCTTTAAAGTTCTATAGGTTTGAAGAGTTACAAATGCCATGTTTAATAATTATATTTTAAATGTTTTAATTTTAAACAATTTGTAAACAATAATGAATTATTAATAATCGAAAATTTTTTAATTTAAAATATTCTCGTAGCAATAATTTTTAATGTTTATCGTCGGTAGTTCAAACTTTTGGAAAAACTTTTGGCAGGTCTCACGCTAAAGAAATGTAAATTATCAAACGACTTAAATTTGGAATACTATTGGATTTTTTTAGAATTGGTATACAGGGGTTTTTTGGAGTCACTAATCACGAATCCGAACTCAGATTTTAAAAATTCAAAATGAAGGATCCAATATAGCGGCCAAAATTAAAAATTTTTTTTTTGATAATTGGTGTACAGATTTTTGGTATCTCTGATCATGAATTGTTCAAAATGGCGAGCCAAAATTCAAAATATTTCTAAATTGTTTTTTGAAAGTTGGCACAGGCAGGGGGTCGCTGATGTTGAATCTGTATTTAAAATGACAAATATTTAGAATATTGAGATTTGATAAAATATACACTTACTCAACTAAAACATAGATTAGTACCAATTTTCTGAATTTTCAAAATCTAAATTCAGATTCATGATCAGTGAGTCTAAAAATCATTGTACACTAATTTTTTTGAAATCCAGAAAACTTTATTATTTTGACCGCCGTATTGGATCCGTCATTTTGGATTTTCAAAGTCTGATTTCAGATTCGTGATCCGCGACCCCGAAAACCTCTGTATACCAATTTTCAGAAAAAAATATAAAAATATTTCAAGTTTCGGGTGCCATCTTAGATCCACCAATTTAAATTTTTTAATCTGAGTTCATATTCGTGATCACTGACCCCAAAAACCACTGTATACCAATTTTCAAATGAAATCCAAAGATATTCCCAATTTCGGCAGCCATATTGGATTCGCCATTTTTAATTTTCAAAATCTGAGTCCAAATTCGTATTCAGCGACCCCAAAAACACTTAAGCATTTATTTTCATAAGAATATAATGGGAAGTTTTTTGAATAATGATTTTTTTTACAAAAAAGGCTTTTTCATCTTTTTTTATAAGTATTAACAAATTATTTTAAAAATGTAGACCCTTTGCACAAAAATTTTAATATTTTATCATTCTGGGACCATTAAATTAAAAAAAAAACCTGTGAGACACGATTTTTTACAAAAACGGACGAATTGACTGCAAAATACGAAAAATATTCAACCGATCAGTAAAAGTGTCAAGCTCAACTATAATTCAATTTTAAAGATTTTCATTTCAAGGGATGTAATGTGAAATATCTTCTTTGAAATAGATAAATTTCTGAAGTTTACGAATGAAAATACTTTAATTATAATGATTAAACATTGTGACATTCTTAGTTTTTGAAATATTAGAAATTCTTAATATCATCATACTGTTCCTGATCTTTCTGCACAACTAATCAAGCTTACGTATCAATCTTAATATTTTTAATTTCAAATACGTCTATGATGTATTTGTTTAATTTAAATGATGCAATTAATTTGTATATAATATTGATTTTGTTTTAAGAAGGAAATGTAAAATGACCAAAGTTGTAAGTTTAGTAGCGAATTCCCTAAAAAAAAGTTTTCGACGAAATTTCTAGTTATACGCGACCAAATTGATAATTTATTGCAATCTATTTCTTTCGATTGTAACAACTATTTTGTCAATTATGTTGCATCTTCGAATTAAGAGAATTGAAGAATTAAAAATTCAAAAAAACTCGAAAATAATAATTTTGAAAATGAAAAACGAAACTTGGAAATAAATAGCGTAAAATCAAAACGTAAGAGGCCACTGATCATCAAACTACTTCCTGTATAATTTTAATTTGCTAAAATTCCTTAAAAATCGTTTTATAACGCACAGCGTATTTTTAAAATAATTTGTGAGTATTCGCACTATTTATTTTGTAATTGAGAATAGATTTTATGCTTTCACGATGATTCATTTTGATAAGAAGAGATATTTCGGGTTTCACTCGTGTAAAAAACTAAGAATTGTTTGCCGACGTTACGTGAACATTGCAGTTCACATCTTCAGGGCTGACCTGAAACTGAGGAATCAGGTCATGATGTTCTTAGGTATACTTTCTACGATGCCTGTGATTGGCCAGAGCGCCCCACCGTGGGGACTGGTCGAACTTGATTGGCCAATCAAGTCTTTTTTAAAAAATCCGGGAGAACGGAAAGCCAAATCGGATTGGTATTATATCCATTGTCCCTATTGATGTTATTAGGGTGTTTTAAGATTAAGATTAAGATTAAGATTAGACTAATTAAGATTGATTATTCATTTTATATGTGCCTTGTTTTGTGTAATTGATCATTTTTAATAAATGCCTTTCTCACGCTTTATTAAACATTTCCCGTATATAGTCCAAGTGGGTTGCCCGATATTTCGGACAGGATGAAAGATGGCAAGCCGAGTTATTCAGTTAGAAGGAGAATAAAACTTCAGTTTGCCATTGGATTTACCCTTGCACTCGATAATTATTGTAACTCATCTAAAACACAGAACTTCAGAAAGACTTAACAAGGGTTTCGGACAGATTGAGGTAAAGTAAACCTTGTTTTATTGGTATATCTAATTGAAAACTACATTTTATCCACTAGCTCATCTTTGTACTTAATGAGTATAGTGATCCCTAAAAGTACTACCAGCAATAACCATTTGTTTAGAATTCAGACAGGGTAAGGTTAGGAAAATTAGATGCTTTCACTATTCCTATAATAATTATTCTATTTGTTGCAAATAATTTGTTTATTGAACTCGACCCGTTTGTACTTTTACGGCAGCCTCTTCCACTAAATGTAGGTTGAGCTCTGGATAGTTAATCCAAAAACCTTAACAGCTTAGACAGCTATTGCAAATGTCAGTTTGTAGTCACTCATCCGGTAGGCTCTCAATGTGATCTCATAAGTATCGTTTGTTCCTCTCAAAATAATCGTCAATTATTTTAACATGTTGTTTCAATCCATTCATCATATCCTTACTGCAGGAATTATTGACAGCATATGGTGTAGTTAGAATCAGATGCTTCCTTGTTCTATGTAAACTATTTTTCGTGTATTTCTTGGAGAAGAACTATTTTCAAAGTCATTAAAAATAGTTTTTGTGTTGATGACGATTTTAATGTCCGAGCCTTTCGGGGTTAAGATATTTAAACTCATTGTACTAATTAATTTGAAAGATTGAAAGAAAATAATAAACTGACAGCCATAGATGCAACTTGCGTATCCGAAGGAATTGATATTTATTTTCAGAAGGATAAAGAGATCAATTTTTAAGCCGTATGGAGGAGAATAAAACATGTTCAGTCAAGTTTTTAACAAGTTTGGGCATGCATTTTATTTTTTGTACATGATCTTTTTATTGATTATTATTGACTTGACTAGTTTTGAGAAAATTGGGTGCGTCGTAAGGATGACAATTAGGTATGTTATCATTACAGCGTGAGGCATGAAGAGAAGAAGAAGCCTAACAAAAATAGTCGCAATAACAAAAGGCTAAAATTAAAAATATAGATAACAAGATGGCAGGAAGTAGATAAAGCAATAAGAAAGACTATCGAGGTCAAAGCTTTTAGGGCAACATTATTTAAAAAGAAGACTACAGAGAGCAGCACTCAACTAAAAAATCGAGGATATTCAATAAAAAGGCACAACACAGAAAATTCTTATTCAAGTTTAAAAATAATTTGAGAAAGATCACAGAAGAGTTATGATATATCTTGCAAAATTGACATAAATTAAAGCTTCAAGTTATAAAACTCATGGTCTGTTTATTATTATTTACAATGACAGGTTAATTGGGACATCTTCATCCGGTTTTTAATCACAAATAATAGTAATATTTTCGTTTTATATTTTGTTGTATTAGATTAACCCCTTAAGTAACATACGGTGTTTCAGGAAATGTGCCCTGGGAGGCAAGATAAAAATAGTATTAGGTCTCACATTTTTAATTTTAAAATTCTGATAATGGACTTTTATTCTACGATTCCCGAAAACCCATAAGCAAAAAGTATAGTAAAAATTAATAAAAATCCCCGTAGCATGCATGCTTTTAATGCCATTTTACGTCATTTTCTCCTGGTACGTGGTTAAAATTGATGCTACATTGTGATAATGCAGCTCAAGGGCTTTGATTTGGACTATAAATTAAGTGAAGAAAATTTCAGCCTTCTCTGAACCTCGACATTTATGTAAAAACCGTGATGGTAGCTCAGACCCCACCTTCGCAATTACGTGATCCTTTTTCTTACGACCTTGTGAAAATCAGAAATTTTCAAGCATATGAAGTACAATACAAAATTCGATTGATCGAAAACTCATATTTATTTAGAAATAATATTCAAGACAAAAATGCTAGAAATTCTTTTTGACGGTCAGCTGCAATTGGTACCGGACAAATTTTTGAAGATGAACCTGATGGGCAACACGATTTTTGATGTTATTGCACTCTCTTTATAGCTGTGACATAAATACGTATAAAATATTTTTGTATTAAATGAAGTTTGTAAGCTGCGTTTAATTTCAGTATTTCATAATAGGAAGCGGGAAAAAGCGATCCGGCAAAATTTAAAAAGTAAACGGCTTGCTTAGCGATTAATCTAAAGTATATGAATTTCAGTTTTGAACCCCTAGACGTGCCACGAAATTTCTGGACGACCCATAAAAATAAGAATTTTTGCAGTTTACATGGGGTATACTCGAAAAATATGAAAATTTCCTGTGATTGGGCGTTGGGAACCGACTGGAGTCTCATTGACTTCTTTTGCTGTTAAAAAGGAACTCTTGCCGCTCCTCATATTCATTTTCACCCGTTTATAATTTCTATAATTATACAAATACATTCCAGCAAGGGTATTAGTTCTCTCTAATATAGCAAAGACTTCATCATCGAGTGTTGAAAGAACAATTTGTTCTACGATTGGCACAGTCTCATTTATGCGACGTCCTATTCTCAACTTAATATCCGTATAGGCCGGAAAAGTATATCTTCGAAATTCGAATATTCGGTGTGGATTCTTGTAGGAAGTAAGGCGAATAAATTTAAGATCTTCAAGTCCATATCCTTTTTTATCACGAGAAGGAAGTCTGGTAGGTGGTACCATACACCTGGAAGGAGACAGCGATGGCGTAGGAGATCTTGACTCAGCACGAACAGGTAGCTCAGCAGGACAGGGAGGTCTATCTAAAGAACAAGGTTTATCAGCTTGAAACGGGAACTCAAAAGGAGGAGATGGAGCAGATTGAAAACCAGCTTCAGGAAACCCGATTTGATGAAATTCAGTTGGGGGAAACCTGGCAGGATGCAACCCCGCATCATTGATCTCAGCATGATGAATCTCGGCAGGCCCAATTTTGGCAGAATGATTGCTGACAGACGGAGAATAGGATCTGACCGGAGAATAACCATACTGCGAACTTAACTCTGCAAAATTAAACAAAGGATTAAATTTCACTAAAGTAATGCAAAACATCTGTGAAGTGAATATCAATCCATGAAATTGTTCTATAATTATTGCCATTATGAATGTAAAGAAATTATTTTTTTTACAGAAAAAAACTTTATACCTACGGAGGAGGTGATGAGATTTATCAAGAATGTTAAAATAAAACCGTGACGAAGGTTATGAAGAGATATTGAAAAATAATAGTTATAAAGAATAATTTAGCTCCTAGAACGAATGGTATCGAGACGATCTGACGGAAGAAGTTTCCTTGGACTACCAGTATCTGGCCCGCATTTCCGTATCATATCTAAAGTCATAACTGCCTACTGTAAAGTATAAGGGCTCGGCAAAATAAATAAAATATTATTAATTTAGGGTGAAGAATCAGTTGATGTCGCATGAGCTAATGCTTGCTTTCCCTAAATCACCCAGATTAAAGTCCCACACAGAGGGTTCCATTTTGACATGTCAAGAATGGGTCATTTCAATTCTAGCCTACTGTTGCCACATTTTGAGCCAAGACATTCCCAATGATTACCCCATAAAGTGTCAAGCACACCTTGAGCTTCTAAGACCCATATGTCTAGATTTTTATCTAATGCCAGAACAATTCACGTCAAAATGCACAATGCGCCTCAACGAGCACTTAATTACCATCCCTGTCACTCTTCGATCACTAACCTTATTACCGCTCTGCCTAAATGCTCCTAAGAAAATCGAGTCGATTGACGACAATGACGAGTGCCGCATATACTCGAACTTATTATTTTTAAAAATTGTTTTTGTTGCGCACTCGAGGCGTAAAATAGCCCTTCTTGACATCGGGAAATAAACCATGTTCGTTATTGAATTTTTGGCACCAGCTGACAAAAATATCATATCGAAGGAGAAGAAAAAGCAGCTAAGTTTGGGGAAAGGAAGACCTTTTATAGATCAGCTTCTGAAAACAATCTCAATTTATAACAAAAATTTTATACTTAGAAATAATAATAAAATCACAATGAATGATAGACCTCAAGCGTGTAGCATTTTATGAAAGCATCAGCTGAAAAACTAAAAAAGACCACGAAAATCCTTGAAATACATGTCCAACATAATTTGCAGCATACCTGTCTGTAAAACTTATATAAAAATATCAGATTAGTTTAATGAAACCAGTCAGAACTTAAAATTTTTAAATTGAAAAATCTATACAAATTGAAATCGAAAACTAGTACCATTTAATGAAATTAAAGAATCAACATATGTAATTAATAAAATTGTTGTTTTTAATAGATCAGATAAGAAATTTATTGAGAATTGAAATTTGAAACAGAAAACAAATTAAATGTATTTAAAAGAATTATACATAGAACCGTATAACAAAAGTTTTAAAATTGATTTAGTTTTTCACAGTTTTTTAAAATTATTTGAAAAAATTTGATCCTTAAAATGCAGGTATTTATACTAGAATGATTTTTGTGTTTTAAATCTTTTGGCATAATTGTAAAATTATGCGAAACCCCAAATATTTTAAGGGCAGATTGATATTTACGAAACCTTAAAACATTTCGTAAAAGTATAGGTCTATTATTTGTATAGTATTATATTTACCAATAAAAATAAAGATAACCGCTAATGACAGAACCAGAATAGAAGCGATGTTCATTTTTTTAACTGACGAAAAACGGAATACTTCACAAATGAAGAATTCGGTAAACTTGATGGTTATTCAGTAATTTATTACTGTATCCAGTTCTTATCTTCTGAATTACATTTGCTTTGAGCTTGTCCTTGTGAGATATTTGAATTTCATCAGGGGCCATTCACAAAATACGTGATTCATTTAAAGTAACATTTGACCCCCCCTCCCTGCATGATACTTTTCAATTAGTATAGGCATTAATAAGGGTACTTCGGTAGCCCCCTCCCCCGCCCTAAACGTGACACGTATTTTGTAGGTGAGCCCTAAAGTAGATATTTTCATACAAAATAAATCTTCTCATATTGCTACAACTTCGAAAGAACTTTGATAAGATGTCATAAAAACACACACGAAAAGAGAATGTACGCACTCAAAGATTATTATCATCTATAATTAGGAAAGTAGCGCCTTAATTTCAAACAGTGAAAAATCTAATTAATAATGATAATTTAAAAACTACTTTTTGTTTATCAATGATCAAAAGTGTATTTTAACGTTAAGAAATATTTTAAAATTTTTTATTCCTTAAATATATCTGATTCAATCCTAAATGAAAGTCAATCTAGTATTTGATTTATAGACCATTAAAGTTAAAACCAATTTAAAAAATGGTCCGAGAAAATTAAAAAATTAAAAAATTTGCTAATAAATAGACACTTGGCCTCACTTGTTCTTCTTCCTTCTCCTGAATTTGTAATCATTTCCCCTCTCCCCCTACACACGATTTACCATACCTTCCCTTTAGAAGAATAAATATGACTGATGGACGGATTGATAATCGACCAAAAATATTAGGGTTTCGGTTGGACCATCAAAACTTTAAAAATTACACTTACTGAAAGAGTCAGACTTCCCCCCTAATTTGATAACGTTTTTTTTTTATTGTTACAGAGTATATTGTATAAAATGGACATAGATTGCAGCCTTAAGATTCATAATACATTCACTTTTTATTATTAATTCTAATTATAGTTAGCTGCACAATGTTGATACAGTTCTGGATCACAAATGATACTATTAATTTGTTCTTATATTTGTTTCTATTCAATTAACATCTTCAGCAGCACACTGTGCTTTAGAAAAAGTTCCCTGAGGATCAGGATGAAAATAAACTTTGAGTTTCTTCAATCCTGGTGTTCTTAAGTTTTTAAGTCGCAGAAAACGAATCTCTAATAAATATTTGGAAATCTGAAAAGGCTTATCTATTATGGCGACTCAACATTTTAATAACGAAAGTGTGCTGCGTAATGGGATTTCTTGAAATCTTCGAGCCTTCATATTACATATGCTATTCTGAGTTTGAAGTGCTTAACATGGATTCGTATCCAACGACCAAAAAAGCACGTAAAAATTAGGTTTTACGAAAGAGTGGCAAGTTTTCGGATTTCCTCATATATTCAGATAGTATACATACGTCGGACTTCATGCCGCATATCCTCCTTGCGGTGCGACTAAAATCAACTAGATCTGCAGAATGAATTACATAATTGCGATTGATATTTTTCACACCCGGTATATATAGAAATTTCCTGTGATTGGGCGTTGAGGCCCCACTGGTGTCTCTGCGACTTCGTTTGCGGTCAAAATAGTAGCTGTATTGCTTTTCATATTCATTTTCACCCGTTTATATTGATCACAGTGATACTTATATATTCCAGCAAGGACGTTAGTACTCTCCAATATTGCAAAGACCTCATCATCGATTGTTGTCAGAACAATTTCTTCTATGGTTGGCACAGGAATATTTACACTACGTGCTATTCTTAATTTAATTCCTGTATTTTCCGGAAAAGTATATCTTCGAAATTCGAATATCCTGTGCGGATTCTTGTGGGTATAAAGCCGAATAAATTTGAGATCTTCAACTTCATACCCTTCATTGTCAATAGAAGGAAGCCTGGTAGGCGGAACTATGCACCTTGAAAGAGGAAGAGTCCTTGAATGCGAAGACCTGGACTTGACGCGAAGAGGTTTCTTGGCAGGTGGAGGAAGACAATCTGATGAAACAGATCTGGCACGTGAAAACCCTGTTGGATGAATTATTGCATCAGGGAACCCTTTAGGATGAAACCTAGCATCAGGAAACCCCTCAGGATGACACTTGGCAAGATCAACCTGGACTAAAGGAAGCCTGTCAGGATAAAACTCCGCACGAGAAATCTCGGCATGATGAATCGCGGTAGGAGAATGGCTGGTAGTGGGAGAATTGGATCTGACCGAAGTATTATCTCTATCAGTAGAATAAGATGGTGCACGGCGTGGAATAACAGGAATGGGGGCACCATTAGGTAAGCATTCAAATTGTGAACTCAAAGCTGCAACATAAAACAGAGGATTGCATTTAACTACAGCAATGCAAAACATCTGCTATGTTAACATTATTGAATCAAATATTTCTTTAATTATCGCTATTATAAATTATAACGAATGGTTTTCCTGAAATCAAGTGTGATATTATTTTTCCTGCAATTTACAGAAGACGGCTGTGAGAAAAGAGAAACGTTAAAGAAGAAAAATCATTTCTTTACAAAGTTGCTAAAAAACACAATTGGTATTTTCAGTCGCACTTCGCTATTTTCTTATTGCGAAAGCCTATTTTATGATTTTAAGAAAAAAAAATTTTTGTTTACAATTTCATGCGAGAAAAATGATTATAAATGATAAGTATGATACGTGTGATTGTTTTTTTAAAAATTTTTTTCATACCGAATTCGTTATCAGCAAGTTCTAAAACTTTCTTACACCAATTTAAACAAAAAATCAAAAATTTATTTAATATACTCGTCCGCCATATTAGATCCATCATTTTATTTTCAGATTTTTCTAAATGGTATTCGTAATCAGTGATCCCACTAATCAGGAAGCAACACAATTTTTCCCATTTTGTAAACATTTTATAGTTTTGGCGTGCTTGAAAAACACCATCAGCATAGTAGAAAGGATCTATGGACGGGTACTCAGTTGATTATATTGTGCAACATTATACATTCTAATTTAAAACGGTTTTGGCCAACCTGACTGTTTATGTTTTGAGTGCCCCGATTTAGTAACAAGGTCAGTGCGAGGCAATCTCATCACTGTTACTAAAGCGGGAGTTGGGTTTATTTTAGTAGCACTTTTGAAAAATGCTACACGAATTGCTCAGAATTAATGAAACGTCCATGCTCTATCCATTCATTTGGATAAAACTAAACTGGTGGTTATCACGAGATACATAAATACAAAACGATTTTGAACGAGAGCTTCCATTAAAATATACATGGACGTGAAAGAAGCTAGGGAAATATCTCAGAACAGAAAAGTATGACAACTAATAGTCAATAAAAATAGTTGCAGTACTCTGAATGACACGTGGAAGGAAAGACCTTGGATACTGAGGGAACCAAGTGGGGGTCCTCAGATGACAACTTTGTGAGGCTCTTCGCTTAGGATGATTGTTATAGAGATTGATCAGCCATCTGGTTCGTAGCAGTATTGTGGGGTAGAAGTGTTGTTTGAATAAATAAAACGAGAATTCTAGATCAATCTAAAAATTATATACCCCCTTTCTAACATTACGCGCCTCCCCACTGAATGAGTTACGCCTACCCTGATAAAAAAATTGCTTATAATTGTAAATATGCTATAACGCGAATTAGGTAAAAAAAATTGATTTTTACAAAATACTAAAAACGTTTGTAAAGGATGAAATATATTAATATACTATTACACTCACCAATAAAAATGAAGATAATCACTAATGACAGGACAAGAATAGAGATGATAGACATTTTTTTCAACTGCCTAAGAAATAATTACTTCATTACTGAAGAATTTAGTTTAATTAATGGCTAATGAGTATTGTATTACAGTTTTTAGTTCTTATCTGCTGAATAACATACGCCACGAGTTTATCTTTCTAAGATGTTTGCATTTTATAAATGAGTCATTTACATACCAAGGGAACCTTCTCATGTTGCTTCAACTGGGAAAAAACTTTGATTATTATTATTTGAATCGATGGTTAAAATCAGAAATGTATTAAAAGGTGCTTGCATCAAGGGTAAAAGAAGATTCAATGGGCAATAGAGAATGCGCCTTGTGTTAGATGTGCGATTGACTACATAAAATGTGAAAGACCGATCACGGAAAGGGTTCGAAAGTTCGCCCATGAACTGAGGTTCTACACGCACACACTAAACAAGTCGAAGCTGCTGTGAATCAGTCAGTACATTTCAGACAAAATACGTTTGTGGTCTGACGAAAAAAAGAGAATACAGAAAAGGTAAACCTAGATCAAGGATTTTTATATGTTTCACGTCGATGACCTGAAGGTCTACCCTTCAGGAGCAAGCACAATATGGTAAAGGGTGTGCATTGGACAAAGTAGCAATGTGTGATCCAAAATAAATAAAAGATTACTGGCATTTGGAAGACTCTGAGATTGTGAATATAATTTTTATTAGCAATCTTGACACTGAAGAGACCTATACATACCTGGGCGTGCCTCATAGATATTCAGGATGTAACATGCTTGGACGGGGAAATGACGTATCACTGCAGACATAACGTTTTCACGACATTGGCCTTGACCTCCTCCTCCTCAAGTCATGAGAGGGTTTTGCCCAACCTTTGTTTCGGTTTCGAAGTGCGCTGAATGAAAAATGCTCTTAACGGTATTGGGAATAGGTGCAACGTCCATGGTGTATCTGTTAACCTAATAAATCTGCACTTGTGTTTTTTACGAGACGTAGAAAACTACCCAATCTTAAGAAGCCTAAATACTAATGCAAAAAGTTTGAGTAATTTACATCAGCTAAGTATTCTGCCGTCATTTTTACCCTAAATTAGCCTAGTTAATTACGTATTGACGTGGTAATAAAAAATACCAGAAAAGCCTTTTTGGCTTACTAAAGCGCGATTTAAAAAACCTAGGGACGATTTCTGAAATTGCAACCAAACTCAGCAAGTTTGATACCATATTTCAATCTTACCTCGTGTCCATTAAAGCCTGTTTAGAGGATATTCGTGAACGTTGGTATGTCAATTAACACATTTATGTACACGTATGCCGTAAACATACTGGGCAGACGATTAGATTTGTCTAAGCATGTCATTAAACAGGATCTGGTCAAAGAGCCTAAGAGGTATTGAAAGAATTTGTTGACAATAGTCGACCACAGCTTCTAGAAAGTTTCTTTTTTTTGTTTCTTGATAAATGAGAATAACAATATTAAAAGTTGTCATACCACGTTTTAAAGCAGAACAAGTTTCCTCATCAGACTAAAAAGTATTCACCTATTTTTAGGAAAAATAGGCTTACGGATTCAAAAACAAAGAAAAATAGAAGTGATTGTGTTTTGATTGTATTGTGAGTCCTCGCATGGGTGAGAAAAACGAAAATTTGTCCAAAATGATTATGTAAAATATCCATAATTTTGAGTGTTTTTAAAGTACCATGAACCTAAATTTAAATTTTGAAAGAGAACCAATATCAATTGCTCATCATATAGAAATTTCTGAAAAACTAATTATCATGATAAAGTAAAAAAATGGTCTGAAAACTCCTAAACTTCGGAAGAAAACAGATGACAACAGTAGTAGGCATGTTCGTGGGCCGCTATTGCTTGAAGAAGCACCTACCTAGCTAACAGGAAAATCTTGAGGAAACAGCTCATTACATACTCTGCATCTGGGATGTACTTATTGCTTTGAAGTGAATCATTTAGGAGATTATTTATATGGACCAGGTTATTTTGTATGCATTCATTATGGGTCAATAAACACCTCTATATCGGAAACGGGCTGCATGAAGGCGGACTAGATCTAAGAAAATTGTCGAGTACGTTATCAAGAATAAACGTGGGATTGAGCTTTAACAAAAGGTTAATTTTAGAGTTATTTTTTCAAGTAAGAACTTTTTGTTTGTCTTTGTTTTACGTCTTGTTTCCATCTCAAGAAAATCTAAAATGAATGCTAAGGTACTTAGTAGTGCACGATGTCACATGTCTTATCTGATGAACTATACATGTATAGATTTTGACCTTTTCAGGCATTTGCATTTCATATTTTTTTTTAACAGCACGTCTACAAAAATCTTAATTTATAACGCAAATTTGGTTAACCATTTAAAAATGATGTGGACCTATTTAATATATATGTTACCGTTTATTCCCAAAATCAAATAAAACTATTTCCAACTAGTTAAAACGCAAAATTACTACGATTATCTGTTAGAAATAGTTTTAACTAGTAAAAACGTTATGTAACCAAGTCCTTTTGTAAAAACCCGAAGATTCTTTAATTCCATCTTATTTCTTGTTTAAACTGAAAATATTAGTTAAAACTAGAGTTACCCAATTATGCTTTTGAAAGAATTAGTTTCACCTGCACTATTTAGTACCAATCAATCTTCTGTAACCAGTCGGTGAAAAGTATTTTTTAAAGGGGTACCAGGAAAAGAGATCCGTGATGTGACCAATCACTTTTCTGTGACCAGTTACTAAAACCTGTTTTTAAGGTGGTAGGGCCGGAAAAGGGCTCCGCGAGGTTAGCAATCACTCTTCTGTGACCAGTCGCTAAAAGTCTTTATAAAGGTGTACCAGGAACAAAGGTCCGTGATGTGACCAATCACTTTTCAGTCACCAGATGCTAAAAATTATTTTGTAAAGGGGACAGGGAAAAATGGTCCTTTATGCAGGCACTCACTCTTTTGTGACCAGTCGCTAAAAAGTACATTTTGAAGGAGGGGCTTGGAAAAAGGGTCCGAAATGTGACCCATCCAAAATGTGACGACAAAACTGTCATTAAAAATAAAAATGAAACAAAAATGTATGGAGGATCTCAATTATTAAACATTTTATGAATGCCCCGGCTCATCATTTTTAGAATCCAATAAAAAAATGTGTTTTCTTCTCAGATGTTTTTGATGGGATTTAATAATTAAATGGAATTTTCAATTACGTCAGGGAAATTAACATTCAGAAATCTTAAAAATGTTTATAAAAATATGGACATATATTATTTCAATATTATATGCAACAATAGAGTTAAAGATTAGTGTTAATAACGCGAACATAATAGAAACAACGGTTATTTTTTTCAGCTAAGAAAAGATTGTTGAATTAATTAATGAAGAATTTGGTAACATGATGATTATTCATGAATTTATTACAGCTTATTTTGATTATTTTCTGAATTACTTATGCCTCAAGCTTGCCATTGTAAAACATATTTATTCTTTTAATGAGTCATTTTTTTACACGCTTTAGCTTGGAAAAAACTTTGATTTAATGTCAAAATTACGTACACTATCACTTTGACACAACAAAAAAAGTCTCGACGAAGAAAACATAAGAAAATGACAAAAGTGAATAATTTAATAAAATAATTAATTCAAGTAAATTAATACAAAAACCTAATTTAAAAGCAATTTCATCAATGTGAACGTTGTCCATTTTAAATGTTTTAAGCTTGAAATATTTTCTATAAATTACACTTCAATAATTATATTCTAAAATAATTTAAAAGAATATGAAATATTAAAATTTTTTATGTATATCAAAGAAATTTTTTACACTTTTGGTAAATATATAGGGTGTCCTAAGTGAAGTTTCTCGACCTCATATTATACCATGCTGTATTTCTTATCTTATCAGCTACACATTTCTCGAGCTTGCTCTTGTAAGACATTTGAATTTCTGAAATTAATTGTAAAAGTTTTTTTTTCTAAAAATGTGTATGTTTTTAGTAAATACCAAGATTTTTGCAGAATTTTATAGGTTATAAAGGGGCTCAGATGAATCTAGATAGATCCAATAAAATTTCAGAAAACTTTGTAGCACTTTGAAAGATTTTACAAAATAAAAAATATTTCGAGGAATCGCAGAGATGATTACGTCATATAAGTTGATATTTGCGAAACCTTAATATTGTTTAAATAAATATAAGTGTATATTAATATAATTGAATATTTACCAATAGAATAAAAGATAAATGTCAGCCACAGGGACAGAGTTTTAATTTGATAAAAGGGAGTTAGTGAAGAAATAAAATTTCCCTTCGGACAAGGAATTTTCAGGAAGGAAAGGGAATATAAAAATAAATAGAAACTGGGATGCAAAAGAAAACAATTTAAAAATCCCTGTTACAAGTCAAAACTCGTTACAATTTAAAAGTTCCTTCTTGCGAAAGTAAAAAAAGAGATTGTAAAAATGTTAAATATTCTCTTGAAAGCGATTTCTATGAGAAAAATGTGTAAAATCGACAAGTTGAATGATAAGAACTTTTAGCCGAGCTAATTATTTATTTTGTTAAAAGTTTTTAAAAATTATTAGAGCAAAATAGTAGGATTAAAATGTATAGCCCTGGGCTGAACGTCATATTATAACAGCAAATAGTTCATTTTTCAACCCAAGAATTCATTTTTAATTAAAATGATGCTTTTTAAATTGAAAAAAAAATCATTTTTAACATACGTGTTTCTTTTTTAACCAAGTAAATTTCTTTCTAACCCAAAAGATTGATTTTAATCTGAAATTATAAATATTTATGTTAAATACTCGAATTTTCAAACGACAAGAAGAATTTTCAAATAAGGAGATTCAAATTTAAAGAAAAAACTGATTATCTACAAAAAGTCGATTTTCTGCCAAAAAGTCGATTTTTCAGCAACATACATGAATTGTTAATGAAATAATGAATTTTCAATGCAGAGATAAAAATTTACATCAAAATTGTTGAACTTTGAACTCGAAAAAGTCAATTTTCGGCTTAATGAAATAATTATAATTTCAACTAAAATAGTTAATTGATTTTAAAGAAACTAGTTATATGTTTAAAACGATACGAATTTTGATTTAATATGATAAATCTTTCATCAATAACATAAATTTTCCGCGAAAAAATTCATGAAGCAATCTTTTTTTTCAAATTTCGAAAAAAGGAACTTTCAATTTGTAACGAATTTTAATTTAGAACAGTAATTTTTCAAACTCCTTACTTCTAATTCATTCGAATTAATATTTAAATAATATTAATACTGTTATTGTTGGTAAAGTGATATTGCGAATCAATTTTTGAAATTCGCAACAATTACAGTTGTTTACAAAATTCATTAATTATATTAGCAAAATAAACAATAGAAAAATATGAATACAATTCAAACTGTTTTTTAAATACTCATCTTTCTATTTCATTTTACTAATATTAATTTAGATGTTTTTATGAATTTTTTGGATAACTTAGTACAGATGCTACTATTGTTACTAAAAACTTTGTTCTACCTTTTATATTCATAAAAAGAGTCAAGTTTTTTACTAATTTTAGTATTCTTGCTATACAGAACAATGAAAAGACAGGCCTACCTGCTCCGAGCGCCATCTATTGGATTTATTTGAACCACGATACCCCTTCGGATGGTAGAATAAAAACTACGACATACACAGACACGGGCGATGCATAGGTCTCGTTTCATACATACGGATAATTTATACTACCAGGACTCTCGTGCAGTCCCTGGAATGCTTACTATACCCTGTCAACCTAAATGGTGTTACAGAAAATAGGGTACAGTATTCACGCTTCACACATAGCGAACAATAAGTTCAAGATTCTCAGGGATTCTGCAGACAAGAAGAATAGTATATCAGTCTAGTGACCACTTGCCACTAGATTGATGGAAGGGTTCCCAGCATGCCGTTGACACTAAATTTCGCCAATCGAATTATAGGGCAATGAGACTAATTTCACCGATAAAGAATGTGATGGTGATAGCTGACTTTGAACAACTTTTGAATGTTCACCAACGAAAACTCCACTGGATAAAGGAACCGCCACTGTACACGATTGTTTTTGACTGTTCGGCAGAAATTTACGTCAGACTTTGGTAACATTTTTCGTCATGGAATTTATTAAAAGAAGGACTTGCAATTATTAAATAGCCTTGGGCATTGAAAATTTTACTTTTACTGTTTTGCCGCCATGTGTTAATGAAGTGCTTACTAGATGACCTAAATTTGCATAAGCATGCTCTAAGGTCGTAATTGTTTGAACATAGATATGCAATCCTAAACAATTTTGTGATTGGCCACCTGGTACTCGGACAAAAGGTTGATTTTGGCGTCGTAAGCCAGATGGTTGACTAAGATGAGTGGACCTCTTTGAACTTACATTTGGACAGAGAATGCATCATTTGAGTTAGGAGGTTTAATTAAATTCATTATGAGGAAAGATATGCCTCAATGTGGTTTGAAAAGTATTACTATATGACAAAAGGCAAAAAATCCGCAAGTTCATAGTGTCTTAAATAATTTCTGCGAGACAATCAACTGGGAAATAAAAATTAAGGAAATTCGAGATTCTTTTGTTTCATTTTGATGCAAAAGACTACATGGAACTCATGGACTATGAGAAGTGCAAAATTTCGGGATTTGCAAATACATTCTGATCGCGCATATCACACATTATGTCGTCAAATAGTTCCCAAAATTTTTTTGCTACCCCTGACTTCCACAACTTCTTCTTTCCCATTCTACATATCCTGGAAAAAAGTATGGCGAATCCAGGGAGACGTGAAAACCAGACTGAAACTATAATGTACTTTGTTCAAACAGGGTCTGTTTCGTAAAAAGACAAAATAATAAAGACTTGATATTCATAAAATATTTTCTTTTTACTATTATTTCTAATTATAGGTTAGCTCTTAAATTTTGTATCCGATTATAAAACTTCCTGTGATTGGGCGTGGGGTACCTACTAGAGACTCTCTGATTTCTTTCTTCATGTGTGACCACCGAATGTGGAGAGAACAGTTTGATCTGGGATTATCAAAGGCCTACAAGATTATTTCTTATTCTCATTTCAGTCGGTCTATCCCCCAAAATAGTGTATTTTTGAAATCTGAATATCCGGTGCAAATTAATGTAGGGAACGATCCTAACAAAGTTCAGATCTTTAATGCTACATCCATATTCGTCAGTAGAAAGAAACCTGGTAGGTGTTTTTATGCACCTGATTAAAGAAGTTTTTAAAAATGAAGACCTGGACCTGTTACGCAGGATTCACTTAGCAGCAGAAGGCTCAGCAGGAAACTCTGCAGGATGAAACCCGACAGAATGAAATCGGGAATAAATATACTGAGCTGAAGAGTGTCTGGCTGAAGAAAATCGAAAGCTGGACCTTTTAAAAGAGGATGTCCCTGAAGAGAATAAAAAGTTTCATTCAAAGGAACACTACGAATAGAGGCGCCATTAGTTAAGCAATCAAACTGTGCTTATAATTCAACACCTGGAATGCAGATACAATTTACACTAAAGCCGTATCTAGATTTTATTGCTTATTTGAATCGAAATCTAGGACTGACGATGGATGAAAAGACCAAAAGACGCCTCTATAAACTGAACAAGATGATTGGCTGAGCAAGAACGAATGCATCCTGTCTACAGTGTATGATTGACTACATAACATCTGGTAGATGGTTCACGAAAAGGATTTGAAAGTTCTCCTAACAACTAAAAATCTCGAAAGCACAGGAGTTAAAAGAAGATGCTGATAATATATTTGGCTTTTAGGACTTTTGAAACTGTCTAATAAAATCTGAAAAGAAATATCCACTAATTACAGCCAAATAGGTGAAAAAACACTTAGGGGTACGAAGAACTTTTCCGCTGTAGGACGAGATGGTATCTATAACTTCTAATGGAAGAAGATCACTTGTAAACACTAAAAACTAACCCGCATGTTCACTACATATTTAAAGTTGGAAACATCCATTTAACAGGGACTGAAATTAGGATAAGCTATACTCCTACCAAAAAACTACAATTTTTCTAACCCAAAGAATGACAGTCGAAAAGCTTTTTTGAACACGCTCTATACGATCTTTACAGCTATCTTAAACAACCGATTTATTAAGAAAATATAGCTTGTGTTTCGAGATGCATATAAACAATATGGCTCGTAGAAAGGTCTAACAGGCTGCTGATAGAAACTGCTAATTGACATGTGCGTCTGCAAAGATTCAGCAGCTGATTAGAGCATCCCGTCAATTGCCTGGATTGATTGTCCGAAAGCATTTGATTCAATATCTCTTAGACTTATCATCTGTCTGTTGGAAAGCTTGAGGGTTCCGCCGTATATTATTAGATGCATGAAGAGATTGATGCCCCTTTGCAAAACTAGATTTACTTTCTCACATGGACATTATCGTGTGACGTATGCTCTTATGCATCACACTTCTGCCTCTATATCTCGCACTGACAAATTTTCCTGGATACCTCTGCGGCGACACTATCGATCGCGAGCTTAAAAGCATTACTGTATTTGATATCGATAACCTGAAGGTATATGCTTTAGTGGTTAGAATGGACTTTGAATTTGACATGTGTGTTAAGACTTTTTTGAAGAAAGAAAGCATCAGTGAAGAAGTCACTTTTTGAAGCAAATACAAACTTCATATTAGTCAGATTTGGTATTCAAATATGTCGGCGTTGAACAAGGTGCCTGCGCCTGACATGCTTGCTGTCGATATTCTACGATAGTAATTTGAATTATTTGAGCTAAATGAGCATTCCTTTTTAAAGCCTTGCGGTACGCGGCAGAGACCCTTGCCATAAATTTAACATAAAAAGTGATAAAAGTGCAAAACTTTATTTCTATGATTTACTTTTGAAAGCCGAAAGAGAAAGCAGAGATTGAAAAATACCAGCAACAGCTACTAGACAAATAAATACTCCAAAACTTTCATTGAAGTGTAGACAAACAGTCCGCGAGAAAGGTGCAATCGTTTGCTTTCCTCTGTTCACCAGGACCTAAGTCAAGTACAAGGTGTTTTATTTCAGCATTTCTTGACGGTTTCATGTCTACCCTAGTATACAGTGACCACATTTCTTATAAAAAAGTTACCATCCGCCGGTGCAGAACATATCATTGTGTGTTTGTGTAATTAAAAAATTGGTTAAAACACCACTTTTGAGTCCCACTATGAGCAACTTCCATTTAAGAAAACAATATCTGCCCTAATAATATTATTATTATTATTTTCGTGAGATTGAAAAGAATAGTAGATAATTCTATTATAAGAAATATTTTTTTTTTCATTAATAAATTCGTAAAGCTGTTATTTTTTTGACTCAGAAAAAGATTGAAATTTAATTGTAATAGATTTCGCATCATTTCAGACAATGTAGCAGGTTGACCGTGATTAAAATTTATTTGAACATCTTTCCATTTATTTGAATTAGAACACAATGCGCATTACGGCAAAAAAATTCATATTCGCGGAACGATACAAGATGTTGGCACACATAGTTACATTAGAATATTTTATTAAATATTTACCAAAAGAATCAAGGATAACTGTCACTGATAGGATTAGAGTAGAAACAAACGTTATTTTGCATAATCGAGGAAAAAACCATTCCCTTATTAATGGAGAATCTAGTGGACAGTGTAATAAATTATTCTTATCGTATTTTATAAATGATATATGCCATAAACCTAAACTCTGCTTATACTTGTATTTGATTAGTCCAGGCAGACTGTCGCAAATCTACAATCCCTCACATGGGCATTTTAAAATAGTCAGAAGAAAAATAAAACACGTGGAAAGCGAGTAAATAATAGAATAAATTTGTAATATCCATAATAAATTCGTGAAATAAAAACTGTATTGGCAAATAATTCCTTCTAAATAATTTAATTCTTAGAAGTACTGCAAAATTCGATACTCTTTGAAAAGAAATATTTAATATTTCTATCTAGTCAATTACATCAACAAACAAAAATAAAATTTTAATACGTGAAGTTCCAGATACAGTATTAAAATATTATGAAAATTGAAAAAAACTCTTTCTAAAAGAAGAATAGTTGTCTGCTACTTGCCCTACTAACTTACTTTCCCTACTAACAATGCCTCAACAGGCTGCCTAGCGACGTTAATTAAGAATAAATTATAGGCTGAAAGAATTTTCTGTGAAATGTTCCCGAAATGGATTGGGTCAATTTTTGAACGTAGTATTGAAAAATAGTACAAATTTCCGGTTTACATAAGTCTCACTGATTTCTGTTGGGTCCAACAGAATCACAATTGTTTCCTTAGAAGTCATAGGCTGATAGGTAATGCCTTGCTATTTTGATTCTTATTATTGTATCAACTATCAAAGTTTTTGAAAAATACTTAACTTATTAGAATATAATATTTTAATGCTTTATGCATTTAAAAATATTATGTAATTGCTTAATTTCCACCAAAGATTTTCCTATTTGTTTCCACCAAAACTGTTATTAGTTTCTACTGATAAAAGAAAGGCATATTGTTAGCATAATGTTGAGTAAACCATTGTTTCCAAAAAAAAGTAGAAAATTCGATTGCAAGAAAAAATAATTCTTCTGGCTACAAAAGTGATTTAGAAAGTATCAAACTTACAAGATAGCTTCATTGTCAAAGTACAAGTTTAAAAAAATCAGAAAAAAATGTAAAGGGTGGGGTTTTTGATAAAATCGATTTTTTATTTTTTCAGAAAACCCGCTGCCATTTTGCTACTTATAAACATTTTTCCAATTTTCTAGCAAGTTTTGAAAAAAGACGATGAACGCTATTAGAATAAAAAAACAAGATAAATATCTAAATTGGGGCGAAGATTACAGAAGTTTAAAGAAAAGATTTTAGGTTTTTTGAGAAACAAAGTAAAACATTAAAATAAGCATAACTTTGTAGAAAAACCTTTTTTGGAAATCGGAAAAATATGCATCATCTAATTTCCTCTAAGAACAAAATATTTTGTTAACGAGAGATTCTGTGATTTCAAGTGTGGTGTCCTTTCTGATTTGAAATCGATTCGATCTATAGGAATCTTAAGTTATAAAAAATGTGTCTTTTTTGTCTGTTTCGAAATACATGATTTTCGTATACTCAGTTCAATAGTAACTTGAAAAATATTGTTCATGTTTTTTTAAACAATTTTTTTATGAGATTTTTTATTTTTTGCCTTTACATGGAATTTTTTCAAATTGAAAACATAGAAAATTTATTTGCAGACCTAAAAAGATCTAGCGGAAACTCTGAACAATTTTTAAAGAAGAGAAGAAAATTTATTGCAGTATTTTTTCACCAATGGAGGAAACTTGGGGGGGGGGGTAACGTTTACAAAATTTTAAATTTAGAATTTTTATTGGGCACCCTATCCCAGATTTACTAAGATTTTTTCCCTTAATTTTGTATAATTATTCTTATTTTGAGTGTCCCAACTATAAGACGGAATTCTCCTGGGTTGATAAAGATAAACAATGCACGACTAAAGCTTATTGCAATATGTGTAAAAAAGCATTGACTTAAGTTCCATGGGTAAGACAGCTCTAACAAGTCGTGCAAAAGGTAGTGAGCATAATTTGAAATAATATTATTGAAATATTGAAATACTGAAATAATAATAATTTGAAAGCTTGAAAGTCGACAGTTTTCTCACACAAAATTCGACTACAAAAACAACAGCAGTAGTATCTGTTTATGCTCAAAAAGAACCAAGTGAAGGTAAACTCATGTTTAATTTTTAAAATAGGATAAAAGCTATATACAAACTGAATAATAATGTATTTTTATATTTAATGTCAACTTATTGTTCATTTTTAGGTCTCAATAATGCTTTAAAGGACTCTGGTAGTATGCTAAAGAATTCTTTGACTATTGATCAAGTCACGAGAGCTAAAATCTTGTGCTGTCTCATTACAGTGTCAAAGCATTTTAGCAATCGCGGTGCTGCCGAAGCTGTGACTATGTACGCCGACATGTTCTCAGATAGCGAAGTAGCCGCCAAAATAAAGCTACAAAAAGATAAAATGGGATACACCATTAAATATGGTATAGGTCATCAGTTTCAAAAGGATTTACAAGAATTTTTAGCAAAATCCGGATATAAAGTTGTGGGCTTCGATTGAAGCCTGAATAAAATTTCACAGACACAGCAGATGGATTTAATTGTGCGTTTATGGAATAGCGTTTCAAATGAAGTCGCAACTAGGTACTTTTCTTCCGTATTCCTTGACAGTACGGTTACAGTTAAATTGAAGGAAGGATAACGGATGCAATTGGAGACAAGAATCTATGTAAGCTTGTTCAGATTTCTATGAATGGTCCTGTTATTATCTTCCACATGCTAAACGATTTGAAGAAAGATGTTAGAGAAAAATATCCTGAGAATCCTATTCTACTAGATCTGGGCAGCTGTGGTCTTCATACTGTACACGGTTCATTCACAACTGGGATAAAGAAAACGGAAGGGGAAATTAATAGATTTCTGAGTTGCCTATACCAATTATTCAAAAATGTACCTTCGCTTGCAGGAAATTATACTAAAATCACGAAGTCTGATATATTTCCACTTAAGTTTTTTTTTATATTGGGTGGGTGGGAAATATAATGGTTTCCTCTAAAGGAGCTGCGATTTTGTCACCTTTGCGAATCTGAGTCAAGCACGTTGAAGATCAAGGGAAAAAAATACACTCAACAAAGATCATACGAGTTTTCGAACAGTGTCAGAATTCGTAAAAGATCCATTTAGCGAGGCAAATTTGTCATTCTTCAAATCCTTGGAATCTTTGGTGGAACCGTTTCTAATTGAATTCCAATCTGATGCTCCGCTGGCACCGTTTTTGTATCGCGATCTTCCGTACATGGTATCCACAATAATAGAACGACTTGTTAAACCTAAAGTCTTAGAAGAGGCTCTGACAGTTGCACAAGTGGACCTATCGAATCCAAAGATTCTACTGTCAGTTGCTAATATAGACGTGGGATTTGAAACTAAAGGCGCTCTCTTAGCATCTAAAGTTCCAGCAGAACAAATAACAGAATTTAAAACTTATGCTCGTCAATGCTACTCGTATCTCGCGATGACGAAGAAACTGATGGACAAAAGCCCTCTAAAGTACCCATTGACTAATACTATTTTTTGCCTCGATTCTTCTGTGATTTTAGAGAGCTCATCAGTTTCTAAGAAGCGTCTCACGGCATGTCTAGATATCTTATGTATTAACAACTAATGGATTCCTGGAACAAAGGCGGATAAAATAAAGTTAGAGTACAAAGAGCTGTGTAACTTGTCTCAAACGATGGATGCTCTAAAAAATTATAACCGCAAAACTCTCGATTAGATGACTTTTGGACAGACGTTTTTTCTGTGTCGGGAAAAAACTATGGGAACTTAACAGAATTTGTAAAAATGATACTCATTCTGTCCCATGGAAATGCAGCACTCGAACAAGGATATTCAATCACTGAAGATTTTTTTGTCAAAAATCAGAAAGAGGACAGTCTGATTGCTGCACGTATCGTTTATGATACCATCAAATTTTTTGGAGGTGTAAAATCGGTTCCAATAACAGATGGCTTGCTTAAATCTGCCCGTAATTCACATTGCGTTTATGTCGCTTCGAAGAACGCTGGACTGGCTGCAAGTAAAAAAGATTTAAAGAAAAACCAAGCAAAGAAGAGAAAAGCAGAAGAGGCCAGAGAGCTTGAAAACCAAAAAATACCAATTCTGAAAGTAGCTGCAGAGAAGGCAGAAGATTTACAAGACAAAATGATTACCCTAAAAGGGCACCGTCGTGCCATATAATGCCTAATTGAGTTTCCATTGCATACTTTATATGCACATGGAAGTATATTATTCATACTTATATTTTATTTTTTCATTCTTCAGATTTTAATAGAATTTAAACAACTATTTTTAATTCTGACTGCATTTATTAAGAAATATTTATTTTATGTGTTACGAAAGTTTTAGAATATGTTTAAAAAATCACAAAAAGACATCTATAAGTTGGGCAGGGAAAAATTTGACCGGGAAAAAATCGGGAAAAAACCGGGAAAACCCCAGGAATTTCAAATTGCCTGATCACTAGACACCTTCATATACCCTAAACCCATAGACCCTAAACCGATAAACCCTAAACCCGTGAACCCTAAATCGATAAACCCTAAATCCATGAACCCGAAAATCTTAGACTCTAAATCATAAACTTATAAATTCCAAACCAATGGATCCTAAAATTCTAGACTCTGAATCATAAACCTATAAATTCTAAGCCCATTAACACTAAGTCTACTAATTTTTAATCCACTAACATTAAACTTTAAGCCCTTATTTGCGATAACTTTTGACTCTAAAACAATTAATTGATGTGGTTTTATCTTCATTCTTATTTGAAAATCCAATTTGTTATAAACGAAAAATTAATCTAGAAAAAATAATTTGTGCCTACAAATTTTTTTTTTTGCAAAACTAATGGCAAACTTGAAATTAGCGCATTAAAAAACCCGCTATGCCTGAAACTCCTCAAATTCTTTATAGTTTATCTAAGTTATGACCCGAAATCTTATATTCAGGAAAGGGTTATACAATCAAGTTAAAAAAAAATTGATTTCGCCATATTTTGTTTTGAAAACATGTTTAATCAAATTATTTTTTTAAATTTTGCTTCGTGAGTCTCTTTGTGATTCAATTACAAACATTTCTGGCTTAATTTTGTTTCATTTGGTTAAGATTTGTAACCTGTAGGTAGATTTGAACGAAATTATTGTGTTGCTAAACTTTTCCGTGATACCATTTCTTCTAAGACTATCAAATTCATTAAAAAGGTCAAAAATCAATATAAGAACTAACTAAAAATAATTTTTAATTAATGAGATTAACAACAAAAATTGTTATTGATGTTATGATTAAATTAATGAACAAGAACCTTTCTATTATGATTTACAGTCATTAGCTATTTTTAACCCATAGCTTTTGTATAAAGTATCACAAATAATGATGTGTGCATAAAAAAAGTAAATAATAGCTAAATTTTGCGAATTATTTGAGCAATATAAAGTTTTACAGCAAGGAGTCTTTGGCAAGAAATTTCACATTTATTTCGAAAAAAAATCAAACCTATTAATGAAAAAAATGTTAAAATGTGCATTTGTTAATAAAAATTGTTTCAATAATTATCATTTTCTGACACTGTCATAAATATGATAGCAAAGGGTCTTTTTCAAGAGATTTTGAATTAATTCGGCTAAAAAATGACGTCTATTAATTTAAAAATGTTTTTAAAAGTGCATTTGTTTGTAAAAACTGTTCAAATAATTGTTACTTTTGGTTCACTATAAAAAATATGACGACACGCTTATAAATATGATACTTTATGCAAAAGCTATGGGTTAAAATTAGCTAATCATTGCGAATCATGAAAAAATGACTTTTTTAAATTAATTTCTTAATAAAGTTAATAACAATTGTTTTTGTTACATCTACCAACTGAAAATTGTTTTTAGTTAGTTATCGCATTGATTTGTGACATTTTTTAATGCATTTGATAATCTTAGAAGAAATGGTTTCCAGAAAATGTTTGGAACAAAAAGTTGTGACTTTGTTGTTATATAACAAATTTCTGTTGAGTTCTGTTGAGTTCCTTCGACATGCCCGGCTCCAGAGTATTCCCCCCCCCCCCCCCCCGTTCCAAAGCCCAAACTCGAATTTTTTAAATAAGATAATTAAATTTTTTATATTAATGCTAGAAAGCAAATTTCCTTCGTAAATACGATTATAGAGAATGCATCAATTATCAGCGTCTTCTGTTCAAATATGGCCCCCACTTTATATCATGTCAACACGTAGGGATGCTCCAGTAACGTATAGAATCGCTTTAATGTATTTCCAACACTAGTGCGACCACTCTTACTTTGAATTCGAAATTAAATTTTTTTCTTGAAAAAAAATATATATTTCTCTTTTTGCTTGGCTGGGAATCGAACCACAAAACTTCTGATTTCCGGTTAGGTGCTTTTCAATTAAGGTATAAGATAGATCCGAATAAGAATATTAAGATCATGTGATGAGTGGGTCACATGACCAGAATTCTACCTTACCAGCACTTTCTTATTTCCCAACTTATTTTTGCACGAAGAGCTGCATCGAGTTAAAATTTGGGGTCATAAAAAAGAAGCGCTAAGAAAGGTATATCTGGCCCTAATTTTAATAATTATTAACAATGATTATTTGTAATTAACTTTTTTTTGCTTTTTTGTAATTATAAAACTTTAGAAATAAACCCACGTTTCTTAGTGCTTCTTATTTATTATCCCAAATTTTCAACTGGATGTGCCGCTTTTTGTGAAAATAAGTTAGGAAATTAAACAATTGCGGTAAGGTAGGAATCTGGTCACGTGACCCACTCGCCAAGTAGCCTTAATTCAATGAAATAACGCTAATTTTCAGCCAGGAATTAATTATACGAGTAATTATTTATAAGTAAATCTGTTATTTCATCCGCGAATTGCACTTTACCGACAGTAGATAACCCTCCAAAACCTCGAACTGCAGAACTTCTTATTTCCGGTCTGGTGATTTTCCAATAAGCTATTAGAAATATCAGAATGAGTACTTTAATTTTTAAAAAACAACGCTAATTTATAGCTAGATGTTAATGGTAAAAGTAATTATTTAGAATGAATCTATTTTATCATTAGCAAATGTTACTTTATCGACAGTATACAATCCTTTCAAGCGATGAAGGCAGAAAATCCACAATATCGATCAAGTGATGAATCTTCAATAACAGAAAATGCATCTTAATCAGACTAGATGGAAAATAATATTTTCAAATTTAAAATAATTTTTTTTTCTTGAAAAAAAATTCTCTTTTCGCTCCACTGAGCATGGTTTTGGAGAGATATCTACTGTCGGTAAAGTACCATTCGATTACCATGCGAGATTTTCGAGGTTCAGTTTCACGATTTAGACCTTTGCGATTGATTCGGTTAAAATAAAAAAATTTAAACTTAAAATATTATTAATAAAACTAAAAAAATCACAGACGACATGAATAATGATAAATATTTTATTTCTGCACTTTTTCTGATTTAAACTGACTTCAGCTTTTTGAAGATAAATTTTTCAAGTTTCTTCATTCTTGGCTTCTTTACAGAAAGAAAATGTTGGCCTTTACAAAACAAAAAGCTCAAGGTGACACTAGGAAATTAAGATATATGTATCATCATTCGAGAAGAAAGAAATTACGTTTTGAAATATCATAATTCAGGGTGATCACTGAATCAAGAAACTGGAAAATGACCGTGAATTTTTTGAGACCAGGAAATGATAGTGAAATTATTCTATGGCTGGGAATCTTTTACTATAAAAATTTTCCATTCTGGATCTACAGTTCATAGGTAAATATAAATTAATTAATGATTTTCAAAATTGAACAATAATTCAATAATTTTATATAGCGATTTTAAACCAGTTAATATTAAATAGTTTACATATTTAGACGTTGAAAATTGAACTGCTGCAATTCCAAAGCCTTAGTAGTTGATTAAACGTAAACTTCAAACTGCAACTTTATAAACAAGATGTTGTTTTAGTATAAAATATATACTTTCCAAACAATTTCGTTTGAAAGTTTTTAATTACGGAAGAGCAATTTTTAAATAGTCAGCAAGGTATAAATGTTCATTTAAAATTAATAATCATAAATGAAATATTAGGATCTGAAAAATTTGAAACTGAATTGTTTGAAGAAAAAAGCCGCGAACTTTTCATATAGTGTTCAAAGGCTTAGAAATGGAAAATAATTAATGAAGATTCCTTGAAAAATTTCAAATAATTGTTTGTAAAAAAAACTAATTTCAAGAGACTATTTGAAAATATTTTTAAACATTTCCGAAACTGCAAAATAATATTATGGAAGATTTTAAGGCAATTTTCTATAATTTTGCAGGATTTGTCAAAAGTGTCAGGAATAATTTGATTATTCCAGGGGTATCTGGGAAAATTAAAAGGGATTTTGGCGAAAAAAGTATAGTTTGAAAAAATATTTTAAAAGATTTAAAACTATTTTTGATTTATAAATAACGATTTAATAGTTATTGATTTGCAACGGCTCAAAATTAAAAGAATTAAAATTCTAATTTAAAAAGCGTTCTATAAAAAAGTGTAATCTTTCAATTTTTAATTTTTTTGACCTTAAAATGCTTAAAAAGATTTAATTTTGAAATTTCCTAAAAATGTTTATTTATTCTTAAATTTAGACCATTAAAAGTGATAGAGTACTTTTATAAATAATACAAGTTTTAATTATTCGAAACCGGGAAATAACAGTGAATTTATTTCTTGACTTGGATTTGAAATATTTTTATAATTAAAATTTGGCCAAGTTCGATTGCAACAATTATTTAAATAATCAGTTGAATTGTTATCTTTGTCACTTATTCAATTATCTGGCATTAATGCCAGATTATGTAATCGTGATCGATATGTTGTATGACTATAGTCTCGATTTCGTCTCGACTCTCGACTTCGAGACGAGACGATAGCGAGACTTTTCTCGAACTCTCCTAAAGCTCTAAGCGTAATTAAAAATCTTTTAATTATGCTATTATTAATTTATAAAAGCATAATTTCAAAATATTTTAAGTAACAAATCTTCCATTTTCCATTTTTATTTTTAAGCTTACATTTTTAATTTGAACAATTTCAAAATATTTCCTAATAATAATATTTTGAAAATATTCATAATTACTAGGAAAATTTGAAAACATATTATTTGCAATCTTCCAGTTTCTTTTTTGACAATTGTGTAAATCTTTTTAAACTTTTTCATGTATTTTCCTAAAATAATTTTTTAAAATAAAAAATAATTTTTAATTTGTCCAGGAATCATAAGAAAATGTTTTTATGGTTTCATCACCTTTCATAATTCTTGAAAACCTTCCAAGTTTCTTCTCTGAGATCTGCAAAATCTACATCCTTCTTTAAAGTAGGCATCATTTAAAGTTTTAAAATAATTTTTAATCATTCAAAATCTTCTGAATATCTTTTAGAATCATTCAATTTTTTCTACAAATAGTGAATACGCAATTTTTGTTTATAGATTAAAATTTTAAGAACATTTTTTTTTTAATTTGGAGGATTTTTTCGGTAATGGTAGAAAAAATTCAATTATTTTAAAAGATGTTCGGAAGTTTAAAAAAATCAACTTTTTTAATTGGTAACGTTTCCAGCTGAAAATTTATCGATTTTCTCATTTTATACCTGTAAATTATTGAGCATTTGAATAAAATATTTTTGCATTAAAAAAATGTTTAAAATTTAATTTTAAAAGTTCAAAATTCAACAGCTCGACTCAAATATTTTAATTTGAAGCTCAATTTGTATTACTTCAATTGGGAAAATTTCAAGCTATAGTAATCAATTTTTTCGATTTCATGGGCCGTCAAAATTGTTTTCGATCCGTGAAAAACCCGAGAAATGATCAGAAATATATTTCTTTGACTGAAACAGCCACCCCGATTTTTATTTCATGGAATTAATATCGTAAAGCATTTTGATTTACCAGCGATGCACCCAGTTTATTATAAAATTTCGTGTAACTGGGCGCTGGGGACCCACCGGAGTGTCTTTGATTTCATCTGGGCTTAAAAACTCACCCCTACAGGTTTCCATATTAATTTTGACCCGTCTGAATTTGCTGGACTTTTCATGATACATATAAAGTCCAATTAAATAGTCACTTCTCTCCAATATTGCAAATATTTCACCCTCGGATGTTGATAGAACAATTTGCCCTGGTGTTAGTATAGGTTGATAAATACAATTTCGTATTCTCAATTTAATTTGCGTATCCGGAGGGAAAGTGTATCTACGAAATTCAAATATCCTGTGCGGATTCGTGTAGCAACTGAGCTGGATCAAGTCAAAACTTTTAATGCTATATTCAAATCCGTTAAGAGAAAAAAGTGTGTCAGGTGAATCGATGGGCATGAGAGGAAACGGATTCTTTGAAGGACTATCAGGTAGAAAATCGTCAGTAGTAGGATGAGATTTGGCAGCAGTGAACCCGGAAGGATGTGACCCGGCAGGATCAAACTCGGCCGGCTGATGACTGGTAGAAGGAGACTTCGATCTGATCCTCGTAGAAGGATTATTTCGGTCAATTGAATTAGTAGTGCCAGGATGAGGAACTCCAGGAATAGGGGCACCATTAGGCAAGCAATCAAACTGCGAACTTAACTCTGCAACAAGAAAGTGAGCACTGCATTCTTCCAAAGTATACCCAGTGGACACAACATTTGGCAACGGCTTTACGACATCGTTACAACATCTTTACGACAACTTTACGACATCCGTAAAGTTGTCACATCGTAAAGTTGTCACATCGTAAAAATGTCGTAACGATGTCTTAAAGATGTCGCCAAATTTTGTGCCCACTGGGTACTCTCATACTGTTCATTTAAATAAATGATAAAAACTTTTGAAACCTTACTTTTTAACAATATCAAAACACGGCAAACAGTGATGCATTTCAAAAATAAAATAGTGGTTTTCAACTGGAGAATGTCATAAGTTTGTTACAATGAGTGAAAAAAGTTTTACACTATTTATTCTCAAAAGTATGAATATTTAATATAGAGCATATCAAATTTAATGAGCGACCTCAAGATGACAATAACGTAGTAAATTTAAAAGACTAAAAATAATATTTTCAAACTTTCGTAAAAAGGATATGAGGTTTTAAAATTAGGGAAGAAAGGGAAGAAAGGAAGAAAAGTTTTTTTGAAATTTATTTTTTCACATTTCAATAGGCAAATTTTATGTTGATTGCACAAATTCGGTCGTTGGATTCCTGATTTTACTTTCAGGAATTTCGCTCATGAACTTGATTATTGGACTCTAATTAGGATTTTAAATCTGATTTTAATCTTATTTAAGTTTCTACAATTTTAATTTAGCAGACTTAGATTGCAGGTCATTTCTATTTCAGATTTGTTCACAGTGCCGAAACTTTTTTGATTATACTTTGAAATTTTTAGTAATTCTTTTTGTGTTTTGATGATAAAAAAAGACGAAAAAAATAGAAAATAAATTATTCATATATGGAAAAAGAAAAAAACAAGAAAAAATAGCGAAAAGGAAGAGATTTGATTGATTGTATGCTGGTTTTCCAAATTTGGTCGTTGCATTCTTGATTTTACTTTCAGGAATTCTGCGCATTAACTTGATTATTGGACGTTAATTGGGATTTTAAATCTGATTTTAATCTCATTTAAAATTCTTCAATTTTAATTTTTCCGTTCCTTTTCTTTTCTAAGATATTATATACAAATTAAAAATAAGTTATATTTAAGCTTGTTCTGAGTTTTTAGTTCAATTGTCAACATCTTAAATTATGATATTCTTAGTTTAAACAAACTAACTATAAATAAATAAATTTTGAAAGATTTACAAATGTTTCAAAAAAGAATCTACGACATTTCAAGGCAATTTTTGTAATTTTGTAGCTTTATTTTAAATGTACGAAAAATTTGAATTACTGAAAAGAGTGTACCTTTTTGACAATTTTGAAAGACATTTTTTTCATATTTACAAGTGTTGAAAGATTTCTAGTTAATAATCATTTTTGTTTATAATGTTCAAAAAATTTTTTTTTAATTTTGAAAAAATAATGTTTATAAATTATTTAAACATACTTCAAAAAAGAAAAAAAATTTCATAATTATCGATTTGAAGTTACGTATATAGTTGAAAATGATTTTTCAATGGTGTACTTTTCAATTTAGACAATTAGCTTCTTATGATGTTATGAATCCTTTATTAAAAATTCTACGTTTCAAAAGTCAAAACGCTCACCTCACTAGGAAACAGTGGTTCTATGTTGGTCAACTTATTATAATTACAAAATTAGCGATGAACCCGTCCATTCAATTAAAAATTCTCGATTTAAAAGAAACTATGAAATAAACTGCTTGGAATCGTAAAAAAGTTTAACATTTTAAAAAGTAAGATTTCAAAAGTACAAAATCAATTGTACCCAGTAGCACAAAATTTAGCGACGTCTTTACGACATTATTACGGCATCTTTACGGCAACTTTACGACATCCAATGTTCATGTCGTTTCGGTGTCTTTGCGAGATCGTAAAGACATCTTCAGAGCACACGACTTATTTACGATATCGTAAGGACACTTTAGCAGCATGGACATAGGATGTCGGAAAGTTGTCGCAAAGATGTCGTAACGATGTCGTAAAGACGTCTCCGAATTTTGTGCCCACTGGGTACTTACCTGTGTGACATTTAAAATGTTATTTAAAAGATGTACGTACAATAAAAGACTTTACGTTAATTATAATATTTAAAAATTATAGCGAATTATAGTATCATAGTTATACTTTACAATAGGTGACGGGACTTGTTTTCTGTTAAAGTTTTGTGTTTGAAATCGAGAAAGTGAAATATAAAGATATGGAGCACAGGAATAAAAAATAAGCAACGCACCAATGGGTTCGGTAAAAGGTTCGATAATGATACCTAATGAAACAACAATATAATTGATAATTTCACAATTTTTCATTAACTCAACTAACAAGGAAAGGAGTCGAAATATTATAAATCAAATTAAACAATCTAAAATAATCTGATATAAAGGCCTATAATGTGCAGAATCGGTTACTACATTCAGGGTCTACCTTAAGCTAAATTTCCCAGCAGGTACAAAATTTGGCGACGTCTTTACGATATCGTTACGACATCTTTGCGACAACTTTAGGACATCCTTTGTCCATGTCGCTTAGGTGTCTTTGCGATGTCGTAAAGGCATCGTCAGATCATACGACTTATTTACGATATCGTAATGACACCTTAACTACATGTACATAGGATGTCGTAAAGTTGTCGTGAATATGTCGTAACGATGTCGCAAAGACGTCGCCAAACTTTGTGCCCACTGGGCACATCGAAAATATCGGTGGTAGTATTTAAAAGCTTTCACAACACCGACAATTTTGAGGTAGATAAAACTCTTTTTCTATCTTTTCATTTTATGATCTTGCGCTGCGTTGTGTGTTTTACAGCAGTCAAGTTCATTTTTAAGCTGCACGGAACTTTAGTTTGAAGTGTTTTATTGTTTCTTGAAAAATCCAAAGGTAGGGTTGTATTGACTATGGCCTAGATTTGAACATGCAATAATTTATGTCACTTGCATGGTTGTAAGGAAAAGGTGAGTCATTGTTTGAAAACAGTCGCGGTGGTCCTAAACCGACCCCTAACCTAGTGGGCACAAAATTTGGCGACGTCTTCACGACATAGTGACGATATCTTTACGACATCTTTATGACATCCTATGTCCATGTCCTTTCGGTGTCTTTGCGATATCGTAAAGACATCGTCAGATCATACGACTTATTTACGATATCCTAAAGACACCTCAACGACATGGACATAGGCTGTCGTAAAGTTGTCGTAAAGATGTCGTAACTATGTCGTAAAGTCGTCGCCAAACTTTGTGCCCACGGGAGAGTTTTTTCGCACTAAAGATTTTCTAGTCTGTTTTCGAGAGTCCAACTGTGAAAAGTGAAGCAGCTACAAAAAAAAAGAAATACGTGCCACTCTAGTCTTGAAGAACGACTCGTCTGTCTGCTATTCGTATTCATCGTAGGGCAGAAGACAGCGATTGAAATTTTAATTTTTGCATTAAAAGAGTAAAATTGAGATCAACAAATTCAATTAATTGTATTTTCTAAAAAAAACCTTACAAAGTTCTAAAATAAATTTTAAAATTATTTCTAAATGATATTATTTTACTAACAAATTGCCAAATAAATTAAAAAATTTGCCTTTTCCTTTGATACGCTATAAAGAAATAGGGGATCGATATCGGACCACACTACCCTATGCTTGAAAATAAATATAAGATAAAAATCTGTACAAACAAGCATATAAAAATATTAGTTTTTGTAAAATATCCTTTTGTTACAGTATTTTTAGGTCTTCTAAGACGCGATTTCTTATTAGAAATAATATAAATTTCCTTGTAATTCTCAATTGTATTAATAATTTTGTAACCTGATTGGAAACAAAATGTTATAACTACCCTTTTTGACATTCAGAACTGCCCATTTCTATTTATAACTGCCCGACTTGAGTAGATTTGCTCTTTAAGGTATAGGCTGGCTAGGCTTAGAAACTTCAGTTATTCATAATTAATATTTCAATTTACACATATTTTATAGATACGTTGTTGATATTTTTATGATTTAACTGGCATGATGGGAATACCGTATTCCCACTTTTTTTCATATCATTTTTTGCGATTTCAGAGTAGTCTTTATTAAATTTTACACAGTTTTTTTTTAATTTCATGCTCGCAGGATAATAGAAAATAAAAATTTTTATGCGAAGGCTCTAAATGTTTTAAATCATTTTTTAATACTCATAAACAAAGAGAAAATTTTTTTTTTTTATTTAAAATCTTCATTATTGAAATAACTTTGCATTATATCCTGATAAAAATGGGTACTTCAGGGTTTTTTGGGTCGTTGAATACAAATTTTGACTCAGATTTTAAGAATTCAACATGGCGGATCCAATATGGCTGCCGAAACTTGGACTTTTTTTTATTATTTCTGAAAATTGGTATACAGAGGTTTTCGGGGTCGCTGATTACTAATCTGAAATCAGACTTTGAAAATCCAAAATAACGGATCCAATATGGCGGTCAAAATAATAAAGTTTTCTGGATTTTTTTTTAAATTAGTGTAGAAGGATTTTTGGAGTCACTGCTCACGAATCTGAATTTAGATTTTGAAAACTCAGAAAATTGGTATCAATCCATGTTTTAGGTGAGTAGGTGTATATTTTTTTAAACCTTAATGTTCTAAATATTTGTCATTCTGAATACAGATACCAAAAACCCCTGAACACCAATTTAAAAAAAAAATCCAAATTTTGCTCGCCATATTGGATCCGCCATTTTGAATTTTCAAAATATGAGTTCGGATTTGTTATTAGCGACTCCAAAAAACCTCTGTATACCAATTCTTAAAAAAATCCAAAAATATTCCAAATTTAAGTCGCCATATTGGATCCACCATTTTGAATTTTCTAAATCTGCGTCCAGATTCGTGATCATTGATCCCAAAAACCCCCGTATACCAATTTTCAGAAAAAATAAAAAAATATGCTAAACGTTAGCCGCTATATTTTACCCGCTATTTCAAATTTTCAAAATCTGAGTTGAGATTCGTAATCAGCGACCCGGAAAACCCCTATGTACTAATTTTCATGAAAACTCGTTTTTTTGAAAAATGTATGCTGGGAAGGGTTAAAAGAAACTATTATAATAACGACTGCTTAAAAAAATATAGAAAAGTTTAAAAAAATATAGATACACTATTTTATTATTATATTTACCAAGAGAATTAAGGGTAACCACCAAAAACACGACCAGAGAAGAAAGGATCGTCATTTTTTCCCAATAGAAGAAAAGCAAAATAATGAATACGGAGTACTATATTATTAAAGAATTTAAATAGCAGTGTAAACTATGCTTATGGGAGTACTTTATAGGACTATACAAGGTATATAATATTTCTTATCTCACGAATTATTTATGATTCGAACTTGTTGTTGTCACCTATTTCCATTTTATTAATTGATCCATTTATATACACAAGGTGACTCATTCCTCACTGATTAAAATGTAGAGAGTAAATATCGATATATAAAGGTGTCCTAATGACAGCGTTTTTGCTGGCAGAATTTTCTGCGTTTATAAATTAATTTATTGAAAGAAATGTCTGAGCCATATCTCTAGGTGTTTTTTTCACTTTTTTCAAATAGTCATTTTTTAAACAATTACGTTGTTAATTAACATATATCCTTCATTAGAAAAAAAACCAAAAGTCCTAAAGAAAAAGTGAAGATAGTTCTGGATTCTTATCGGCAATATCTCCAGGTGTTTTTTTTATTTATTAAAAAAATTAATTATTTAAACAATTATATTGCTTATAATTTTTTGAAATTTCTTCAACAATTCTGTTGAACAATTCAGAGTTGTTGAATGAAAAATAACATACCTTAAAGTATCATGAATGAAAACAATTTTAAACAATGCAAAAAAGTCAGTTTAAAAATTGTTTTTTCCCCCTCTACGCACACAGCTTTACGATATACCATATGTTATTTTTCACTTAAAAACTCTGAATTCTTTACCACAATTGTTAAATTAATGTTTAAAAATTATAAACAATATAATTGTTTTAAATAATTAATTTTTTTTTTAAATGAAAAAACACCTGGAGATATTGCCAAGGAGAATACAGAAATATCTTCACTTTTTCTTCAGGACTTTTTGTTTTTTTATAATGAAGGATAAATAATCAAATCCATATGCACCACAGGAGATCGTAAAGCTGTGTGCGTAGAGGGGGCAAAAACAATGTTTAAACTAACTTTTTTGCATTGTTTAAAATTTTTTTTTATTCATGATACTTTAAGGTATGTTATTTTTCACTCAACAACTCTGAATTGCTTACCCTAATTGTTGAATAAATTTTTTAAAATTATAAATAAATATAATTTTTCAAATAATTAATTAATAATTTTTTAAAATGAAAAAAACACCTGGAGATATTGCCGAGGATAATCCAGAACTATCTTCACTTTTTCTTTAAAACTTTTGTTTTTTTTATAATAAAGGATATATGTTATTTAACTACGTAATTGTTTAAAAAATGGCTTTTAGAAAAAGTGAAAAAAACACCTATAGATATGGCTCAGGCAATTCCGGCGCTGTTTTTAGTTTTTGGCTACGTCTATTATTCCATTTTTTATTCAAGGTCGAATTTTCAAATCTATATGCATAGCTAACTTCTGGGTCGTTTTAAAAATGTATGTCTTCAATACTAAATAAATTCAATTACTTCACCCGCGAAATAAAAAATTTTTGAAAAATCATAATAATAAATCATAATAAATTTATCAAATAGACCCATTTTCTGTGATTTTATTTTTAAGGATTTACAAATTTTGTAGGTGAACTGAATTTTGTTAGGTGTCCAAGATAATGAAAAAAAGTTCTAATTTTTAAATTTTTAAATATTTTGATTTTTTAATTTTGTAATTTTTGAATAATTTTTCAATTATTTTCAAATCAATTTTTAAATAATTGTTGTGTAAGGAATTTGAAGAGAAAATTAAAAAACATGAGAAAAAATTTTGAATTATTTTCTAACATTTTTAAAATGTATGTTAAGTATTTTAAACCATATTTTTTTAATTTTGCCATTATACATAATTTTAAGGAAAAATTAAGTAAGTTTATGATATTTGTAAGTTTTGAAACTGTAAAAAAAATTGAAACTGTGAAGGTTTTTTATAAATCTTGTAAATTTTCACGAAAACCAAAAACATTTTTTTAGGTTCCTATTTTTATTTAAAAAAATTAATTTCAAAATATTATATAAAAAAGGTAAACAAGTTGTCAAAGAAGAATCTCAAAGATTTTAAGGTATTTTTAAAAATTTTACAGAATAAATAAAAACAGCACGAAAATTTTAAATAATTTTCAGAGATTAGAAGATTTAGGTGGTGTAAAAAGTTTTAAAAAAAGTTTCGTATATTCGTGCGAAAGTTTAAAAAAAATTGTATTTAAAAAAATAAAACTTAAGGGGAAATTAAAGACAATTTTTAAAGATATCGAAAGATTACCCAATATTTCTAAAAAGTGTTTACAAGATTTTAAAACAAAATGTTACAATTTCATAAGATTAAAAAATTTTAAAAAAATCGATTGAATTACAAAAATCTTAAGTAGAATTAAAGAGATTTAAAATAAAATTTAAACTTTGATAGATTTTTAGCAATGCAGATTTTTGAATATTTCAAATCAAATAAATTGTAGCATGATTCCTTACCAACTTCTAAAAGTCATAAAAAAATTTTACAAAGACTTGAATTTTTCATAATATTTTGTAAAATCCTACAAAATAAGAAAAATTTCTTAACAATCTTCCAGACTTTTTTCTGACACGTCTCAAATATTTAAAAATCCTTTGGTGAATTTTCTGAAGAATCTTATGAAAATTATATTTTATATAAATTTAAAAAGAAGCTAATATTAATTATTTTCTTGTTTTAATTTTCCAGAATTTAATTTCAGCGTGGATTCATTCAAACACTTCGAAAAATATATTTTTTTTTAAATTTAAGTGATACCAAGGATTAAAGATATTCGTTAAACGTCTTTATTTGAGAGTGACTATACAAAGGTTTAATTATTTTAGCTTAGTTGCAAAGCATATTTGACTAAAAAAATGTCATGTTTAAGAGTTTGCTTTTTGATAAAATTGTAGTAGAAAACAATATTTTACGATTTATCATATTCCTTGTTTGTGATATATAGATATAATAATTATATTTATTTTATAGTAGCATTATAATGTAAAACAGCAATATTAAAAATTAGTTCATTACTATTTTTAAAAGTGTTGAATATCCATTAATAATACAAAATACGCGAACTCCAAAATAAAGCGTTCAATCTTTTACCGCGAAGCATCAATTTAAAACCAAAAAATGGAATAGTTAAATTTTCAGTCGAATTTTGAAGACACGAAGAAAAAGAGTCACATTTTCAAACAAATTATAATATAATAAATATCAGAAATATGAATTTTGAATTCAAAATCTAATAACAGACTCTTCAAGAAATAATTTTTTGTATATATTTCATTGGATATAAAAGTAGACTCTGAATGTGGAGCTTCTAACAATAATTTTTCAAAATATATAATTATTTAATAATAATAAATGTTAAGAAAATGTTTAGTATGTATTGATATATCAAACGGTTTTATGCAACCAACTTAGAAATCTTTTAGGTGAAGGGGCGAATCAATAGAAAGGGCATGAAGGAATTGATTGGAACTCTAAAGAGAATAAAACATTTTAAATTAGCATAAAAATAATCATAACTATACGTTTGATTTTTAGCCAGCAGTTAATAAAAGAAAATAACTAAAACTTTTTTTTTCAAATATTTTTATTCCTTTATATGTCGTGCGTTTTCTCAGAACTTGTATGCTGCTTTCGCTGATGCACTCTTCTTCGGTTTATTCAAAAAAGGATTCCTTAGCCTCTTAAGTCCATGTGACAAGTGGTTCACGTGAACAGATTCCTTTCTTACTCTCACTTTTTTTATTTCCCAACTTATTTGCACACGAAGCGCCACATTGAGTTAAAAATTGGGGATAATGAATCAGAAGCACTGACAAAGGTTGGTCTTGTGCTAAATCTCAATAATTATGAAAAAAGCAAGAAAAATTATTTACATAAAAAAACTTTTTTTTGATAATTATACAAATTTAGGAGCAGGCCCACCATTCTTAGTGCTTCTTATTCAGTATCCCAAATTTTTAACTCGATGTGGCGTTTCATGTGATAATAAGTTGGCGAATTAAAAAAGTGGCGGTTAGGTAGGAATCTGGTCACGTGACCCACTCATCACATAGCCTTAATGCATTACTGATTCAAGTTTATTTTTCACATACTCCTCCTCCCTCTAATAATTTGCCTCGTCTGACATCCATTACATTTCCTATCAGGAAACAAAGTAGGGCGCGTGGACGGACAGATGGACACCATACCAGAACTATCAGGGCTCCTGCATAAATTAAACACTTGATAGCCAAAGAATTGACTCTTTATTATAATTTGTAATAGAAGGTTGTTTGTAGCGTTTTGATCCGACTTTGGGTTAACAAAATATTATATCTTGGTTTAAGGTTGTTGTTTATATCGCATTAACGGTATGATGAGTCAGGCTTTACACGTGCTGTTCCCGGATTATTCCAAAATATTTTTGGATTGGGCGTTGCTTACCTACTGGAGTCTCTGTAAGTTCGTTTAAAGTTAAAAGGGTACCGCTGCCACTTTCCATGTTTATTTTTGCCCGTTTATGTTTACCTTTATAATACATGTACAAACCGGCAAGACAATCAGTAGTCTCCAAAATTGCAAAGGCGTTACCATCGAGTGTTGATAGAACAATTTGCTCTGGCATTTGCATGGGCTTATAGAAATAACCATCTACTCTCAATTTGATTCGTGTATCATCAGGGAAAGTATACATTCGAAATCCGAATATTCGGTGTGGATTCGCAAGAGAAATGAGCCGAACAAATTTCATATCTTCAATGGCATATCCACCAAAGTCATCAGAAGGAAGTCTAGTAGGTGGAGCGATGCACCTAGTTTGAAAATGTGACCTTGAAGACCTGTCAAGTAGACAATCGTCAGGATGAAGTGTTGCAGCAGTAAACGCAGCAAGTTGAATTTCAGCAGCAGACGAAACGGCAGGATGAAAATTCGTAGGGTGAAACCCGGCAGCTTGAAACTCTGCAGGATGAAGCCCGGAAATAGGAATGCCGACAGCATCGAATCTGCCAGGATGAAACCCGCCAGGATGGGACTCGGTAGGAGGATGTCTGGCAGAACGAGACCTGGACCTAGACCTCGTAGGCTGATTATGTCTGCTGGACGAATAAGAAGTTCCAATACGAGGGGATTTAGGGATGGGGGCACCGTTAGGTAAACAATCAAACTGCAAACTTAACTCTGAAAAAGGAAATAGAGGATACAAAGTTTCTAAGGTACATTCAGAACAAAAAATTGCCTTGAAACAAAAGAATTGTCCTCTTGTCTGATTTGTTTGAACGATTTAAATATATTTTTTACACAAATATAATTATCCAGATGCAATATTAGTAAAAAAAACAGCTTTTCTTGAAATTGAAAATTCTGTTTGATTTTTTCAAAACTTAGTCGAAATAGTAGTTTTCGTAAAGCTGATTTTTTTAAACACTGGAGAAGCTTTAAAAAAATGATCCTAATATTTGATTAAATTTTTTTATTTGTAGCACTGAACAAATAAAAAAAATTATGAGCACCATTATACAATAAAAACGTCGGCGATGAAAAAAACTTTCCATCTGCATAGATGGCTCAGAAAAGGCTATTTTTAAGAAATGAAAAAGCTTTTTAACTTTTTCTAAATATAAGCGAAATGATGAAGTTTAATTTTTAGGGATAAACATTTGTTTTCCGCAGTTTGGTTCGAAATCAGAGATTAGAATTTATAAATTTTGATATAAGTAACTCTAGGATGGATTTTCTTCCAAAAAATTCGTATGGCTAGTCTTTGTTTATCTTTAAGAATACGTATCGTCAATTAATTGTTAAATTATCAAAAACTAATTGCACGACTTGAGTGTTTTAGAATCATTTATTGTTATACATTTCGCTAGAAAAAACAGAAAGTGACAGACGCCTAATAAAAAATTTTTAAGAAGACAAAACTATCTTTGTATTATTAAACCTGGAAATTAAATTTTTTTATAACTGCTTTGGCATAGACTTCGCTTATATTGGAAAAATTTAAAACGACGGTGAATTTGGAAAATCCTTAGGTTAACAATAACTGTTTAACATATTACAAATGCATCTAGAATGTTCCTTGGGAAAGTTTGTATTTCATAAATCAGTTCGAGAAACTAAGCTTGGTGATCTGAACATGATTAATTAAAAAAATAATGCGACTTTATTGCGCGTGTAAAAACATAAATCTTTTAAAGTATTTTTAAACATTGTGTCGACATTTTTCTGATTGTGTTTAAATAAAGAAAAATACTAATGAGACGTTTCAAATCAAAACTTATATATATTTGTTTACTGATTACATTAAGTACTAAAATAAATTCAAAAACAGAATTTTAATTTTTTTTTAAATTTATAACCCTAATATCCTCTTATATGAGATGATTATGAAAAAAATTATTTCTTGGTTATTACATTTTGTAAATAATCCTTTCGGTTCAGACAAAGATTTTTATGTTTTTGTTGCAGGACATCTTTTAAGATTTTATAAGTTCTAAAATATAAGTTCAAAAGTTTTTGCAGCATTTTAATATTTATTGACCGATTTTTTCCGCAGGATTGAAAAGTATTTCAAATTATTTACGTGGATTTAAATAAGAAAGTAATGCGCTTTACGTTGGACATATTGACTTTTGTAAGACTTCAAAAAAATTGGTGAAATAGAGATATATTATTATATTTTTATATTTACCAATAGAATTAATCAGAACCAAAGCTGACAGGACCAGAGAAGAAATAATCGCCATTTTGTCTAAATGTGGAAAAAGCGAGTACTCGGTTGAGTAAGAATTTAATTAACCGTGTAACGTATGAAAATTCTTAAGCTTTATAATATTAAAAAGTATGTGTTTTATTTCTTATCTCTTTTATACAAGCGTTATCTCATTTTGCTTGAAGTGGAAAGACAAATTGACAAAATCTTTGACTGACCTCCATGTGTCATCGTGTACATTGCCCCATAAAGATCATGGTATGTCACGTTTATCTCGAAAACGATAAAAATTTCAAAAAATAATCTTAACAAAATATTGGACATAGTCACAATACTCTTTCCATGTTTCATCCATTGTTATTATTCAGATGCTTTGTTTAAAAAAGAAGTAATGCGCCAAAAAATTTAAAAAAAGGTTTAAAATTTACAAAATTAAGGCAGTTTTTCTGAAAAAATGGAAAGTTGATTTTCTAAAAAAAACCCAACATAATATTTTTCGCTAGTTTTTATTTTAATTTTCACTTTGACAAGGAAAGTATCTGGTGTTTTCGATTCTAGCTAAACAATTTTCATTACCAGATCATTTTTTTCTCAGAATCAAATTATCTACTTTTTCTAGGAAACAATGACAGATACGAAAAAATGTGTTATATACGTTTGCAAATCTAAGAAAGTCATAAAGAATGTTTTTTATGCCTTTTATGGCCTCCGAAAACTAAAGAAAAATTGAAGCTGAAGAAAGTTAAATGATTGTGAAAACAACAGTTTTTAAACATTTTTTTGAATTGCAATTTCCAATTCCGTAGAATTTTTTTGACTTATCCTGTCACATGAACAAATAAAATCTATTATTTGTAATCGAATTTCTAGTATTGTCCAAAAATATTTTTATAATCCTGTTTAAAGAAAAATTAATTATGTTTACCTTATACAACATTAATAAATGAATTTATTATTATTCATAATATTAATGAATGTATCATTTGCTTAAACAATATAAAATATAATTAAAATTACTTTATCGTTGTGGAAGACAAAAAACTGAAATTTCCTAACTTATATTCCGCGAAAACGAATAGAAACTATGCATGTGCACATATTTTGTAAATATATTAACAGAAATTAAAATAATTTTAAAAATTAATCATGCAAGTATGTAACTAAAAATAAACTTGACAAAAAATTAAAATTTCCAAACTTATGTTACACAAGGAGGAATGTAAACTATTTAAGTGCGCATTTTTTGTGGGCATATTAGAGGGAATTCAATAAGTCAAAAATACAGCATGTAGGTATGGAATTAAAAATAACCATTAGGGGTGTTTCTACTGAATTTACGATTTCAAAGAACTTACGGAATTCAAAGAATTCACGAAATTCTCAGAATGTATGGAATTATATAAATTGAATTAATTTAACGAATTCAATGAATTCACGCAGTTTAAAGAATTCACGGAAGTCACAAGTTTCAAAAAATTCACGCAATTTAAAGAATCCAAGGAATCCAAAGAATTCTCTGAACTCAAGGAATTCATGAAATTCAAGAAATTCGCGGAATTCCTAGAATTTGTGGAAATGATTGAATTCTCGTAATTTGTAGAATACACGAAATTCATGGAATTCACGGAATTTACGAAATTCAAGAAATTCACAGGATTCATAACCCTCTCGGATTTTGAGAAATTCACGGTAAACAAGGAATTTACAAGCTTTAAAGAATACACGGAATTTAAGGAATTTACGGAATTCAAAGAATTCACGGAATTGACAGGAATTAATAAATTCACAGTATTCTAAAATTGCACATAATTCATTGAGTTTACGGAATTCAACGAATTCAATGTTACGGAACCTACGGAATTCGAAGAATTGAAAAATAATCAGAGATTTCACGCATTTCAGATAATTCATGGAATTCACCAAATTCAAGGAATTCACAGAATTCATACCAATCTCGGAGCTAAAGAATTCACGGTATACAAGGAATTTAGAAGCTTTAAAGAATACACGGAATTTAAAGAATTCACGGACTCCCAAGAATTTGCTGAATTAACAGGAATCAAGAAATGCAAATAATTAAAAAATTGCACAGAATTTGTTGAGTTTACGGAATGCAACGAATCCAATGTAACGGAAGTTACGGAATTCGAGGAATTGAAAAATAATCAGGGATTTCACGCGATTCAGAGAATTCGAGTAATTCACGAAATTCACAGAATTAAGAGAATTTGCGAAATTCTAGAAAATCAAGGAATTTACGAAATTTACGAAATTCACGGAATCTAAAGAATTCACGGAGATCAAGGAAGCAAGGAATTCGCGTCACTAGCTGTCTTTCTAATTCTTTGTGGTAATATGCAGAATTAAAGCGAATGAATATCACTATCTCAACGAAGATTTATCTACACGACAAGTCTTACAGTTGTACAGGGTCGCGTTAAGTGAAGTCTTCAGCTGCTTATACTATTATATTTATGTTTTCATAACAAAGTGGGCGGGGGGGGGGGTGGAAAAGAATTAAACGAACATTCGTTAGCAGACTCTGATCCATTTGGTCAGAAGCTATAGATATTAATCGAGGAGCGGACATGTTGGGATCATGTCTCTTACCAGGCGTAAACCAGGAACGTTAGGCTCTTTTGCAGCGCAGGATACCATCTTCGGATGAATCTTCTTAAGGCCACTCCTTGAATCGAACATCAGCTGGTTTTTGCCAGTAACATCGTTTCAAAGGACCTTCCATATATATAGGCAATTCTTTAAATTGAGCAAAGTTAGTTTTCAGGAGAGTGCATGATCGTTTGCTCATGGATTCAACTTTGTTTTCTCAATACGCGGATTTTTGAACCAAATATAAACAGTTAGGTCATGTGGAACGCGTTCTGGAGTTTTTAAAAGTTAATCATCTTTGAACTTTTTATTTGTCACATCATCCTATCTTTAAGTATTATAGTTCTACTACTCCTTTAATAATAATAATTAATGCCACAAGTTTGACATTTAATAACACATCCTTGAATTTGCATCTTCACACCGAGTCAAAATTTCTCACTTACTTCGTCTCCGTTATAATACGCTGGCAATTTCATCCCGTTATGTTTGTCGACGACGTAGAGAAAATGTTTCGACAGATTGTAATTGATTTACGTAATCCAATATATCTAATTTTCCAGCAGTTAAATCAGTTGTTAAAAATAACTTCTATGTAGATGATGCTCGTTTTGGCGCTCATGAAATTGACGAAGCTAGAAAATTAAGAATTGAAGTCATCCATCTTTTCTAAAAGGGTATTTTTCACTTACGAAAGTAGGGAAGTAATAATAAATTATTATTGTCAGACTGTCAATTAGGAAATCATGAGAGAGCAAATGAGAAAGCGAGTACGGCTAAAGTGGCCCACCAATGAGAGCGCTACTGCAGCAGTAGGAGAAGGTGATTCCTTTTCTTCGCATTATCGAAGCGCTCTTATTTGTGGATCACTTTAGTCGTATTCGCTTTCTTATTGGCGGGTACTTAGACGAGTAGGCTCTTTGACACGAACTCGATTTTGCATCCCATGTTTTTCGATTTAAGGAAGATTCTCCAACGAAGAGCTTAATTCTCTCTGCTCTCGCAAAGCTGTATGATCCTATGGGTTGCTTATCTCCAGTGGTAATAGTTGCTAAGCATTTAATGCAGCAACCATGTTTTCAAAAGCTGCAGTGAGATGAGCCATTACCATTTAGACGACTATTATTTTAAATATTATAAGGCTCTTAACTATCTTTAGGCAATCCAGATACCGCAATAGAGTAGTGAAAGCACTGACAATCTAAGATACATGCTGCATAGCTTTTCTGACGTTTTGAGCAGAGCTTGTGTTGCAGTCGTATATCTCCGTATTATTCAGAAGGATGGAAATGCGCAGGTAACTTTACTGACTGCTGAATTGAGAATGAATCATATCATATGCCTAATCAAGCAGCCATCGACTTGGCTAACATCTGTATCTCATCAAGTGGCTCACAATCATGAGGTTGTCCCAAGCGTTAAGTGGTAACATGTACTCACTAACGATAATCCCGTAGATTACGCCTCCAGGGGTCTCTTAGCAGAAGAATTAAGCGATCATCCCTTATGGTGGCATGTTCCACAATGGCTGATCAAACATTCTGCAACTTGGCCTGAATCACGGCCTGCTTTCTTTCCAGATGTTGACATTGAGTGAAGTAAGATAGCTACTCATTATCCCATGGAGAAAGCTCAGATACCCTTTGTCTTAGCTAATATCCTTTTGTCTTGGCCAAAATTGTTGAAAGTGTCCACCTATTGTCGTCGCATTTTCGCAGTCATCATGATTAGGGTGGATGGGCCAAAATCGATTTTCTAGCATGACGCCTTGGCTCTCTCAGCAGGCCAGATTGAGCAAAATTTTTCGTATTGGGTCTGTCAAATTCAAATGAGTTTTTCGAAACAAAGCTGATCGCCCTTCAACATGACAAAAACATTAAACGGAACATGTCTTTCAAAACATTACACATATTTTTAAATTGATCATGTGTGATTCGTTCGGAAGGACGTTTAGATGACGCCCCAATTAATGAGGATAAAAAGCATCCTATTATTCTACCGCATCATCGAATAAGCTACGCGAGGAATTCTTAGTTTTGGTAGCTCGCACGCTTTAAAAAAAATTACTTCATGTCTGTGTTTTATGCGTCAGTCAGCGAGCTCCTTTTTCACAACAGTTTGTGGATAGTCTTTCGAATTTTCGGACCGCGACAAGTAGCCCCGTTTAGCATACTGGGTTTGACTATGCGGTTCCTTTCAAAGTATGGGTATCACCGGGGAGATGGCATAAGATTTACAAGGGTTTGTAGCCTCATTCGCCTGCTGTGTGAATCTGGCCCTTCGTTTAGAACTAGTATCGAATTTCTTAAGTAAAGATTTTTTGGCAGCTTATTAGCGTTTTTCAAACAGTCGTGGATTACCAGCTCACGCTACAGTGACGTTAATACAACATTTAAGGGAGTTGATAAAGAATTTCGTAATTGCCTTTAAAACCTACGTCAAGATTTAAATTTGCAGAAACAACTCGCCACCCAAGGGAGTCCTCAGCGTTTCATTTCGCCTTCTGCACATCATTTCGCAGGAATGCGGGAGGCTGAAGTGAAAAGCTTCAAGCATTACTTTCCTATTTTTCCTATTCGAACCCAGAACATCTTTTAATTGGGGTACCTTCATTGAGTCCCCTTGAACGGACGGTATTTTTCAAATATGCTCGAATACGAGTTTGAAAATAAATACTAGACATGTAATCAGTTTCTGTGTGTTTTTCGTATTTAGTAACGTCTTGAATGACCAGTCAGTGTACGAATTAACAAGCACTGCGTCAGGCGTACTAAATCGTTTTAACCTATGTAAGGTAATGAGTAAAAATAATAAATGTTCTATCAAGAAAACTTTTCATAGGACACTAAGTTAAAACAGCGTTACTCGTAAAAAGTAGCAAAGAGTTACGGGGATGTTCACATCTTATGTAACACGCCTGGGGGGGAGGGCGATTTATTACGCAGTGTTACATAGGGTTTATGTTAGCAATGAGTTGTGTTGATATTGGCAGCGCTGTTTATGTTAGAATTTCAAGTTTTGAATTTTCATCCAAAATAACTGGTTCACGAACTCGTTATTTCTCTTAAGGCCCTTAACAAGTGTGACAAATCAGAATTCAACCTGATTGAATATCTTCCCTTCCAATACTTTTCTCTTCGCTACTTGCCCTACTTCCACTCTCCTTCTACGGCTTTCCCTACCTTAATTCTCGTCCTAAACTTTCCATCCCTAAAATTATCTTCTCACAGTCAGGATTTGTGCAATGGACTACGAAGGCATTGAATATTCGAAAATATCGTTAAATTCTTCGTTGGGAGCTAACAGGTGTTTCGCGCACTTCTTCTGTGGTCAATGTGGTAACCCTGCCGCTTTTCATATTTAATTTCACCCGCTTGTAAAAGGGACAATCATATGTATATATTCCGGTAAGAGTATTTGTACTCTCTAATATTGCAAATGCATTACCATCGGATGTTGATAAAACAATGTGTTCTTGGACTGGCGCAGGTCCATAGTTATTACGTGCTGTTCTCAATTTAAGTACATTATCAGCATGAATAACGTATCTTTGAAATCCGTACGTGTGGTGTGGATTGATGAGGGGAAGAAGCCGTACAAATTTAATATCTCCAAGTCGATATCCACGTCTGTCAGAGGAAGGAAGCCGGGTAGGTTGAGCCATGTACCTGGCACGAGGAGGTAGTCTTTCAGAAGGAGGCAGTCTTGAAGGAAGAGGTTGTCTTGAAGAAGGAGTCCTAAACCTGACGGGGATGAATCGCGAATCACAGGAAGCATGACTGTCTGTAAAATAATGTCTGGGAAGTGAAAATCTGGTAGAACAATCCTCGTCAGCAGGAAACTCGGTAGGATGAAACTCGTCAGGAAAGTCGCCAGAAAACTCGGCGGGAAACTCGCCAGAATGAAACTTGTCACCAGAAAATCTAGCAGGATAAAAGCCGGAATGCTCGGCAGAAGAAAAACTAGATCTGGCCGGAGGATTATGTCTGTCAGGATAATCATTAGATGTGCTCTGTTTAACTTCAGGAATAGGGGCACCATTAGGTTAACAATCAAACTGTGAACTCAACTCTGTAACAAGAAACAGAAGGTTACATTTTTCTCAAAGATGCAAGACATGTTAAAAAACGAATGCTAAAAAATTTGTCCGCATTCCGAAATCAGTCGCCTCATCAACGCAAATTAAAATCCCACCACAAAACATCTGCGACAGAAAAATATATATGACGTTCAACTACATTAATGTGATCTAAAGAAGTTTTTTTTGTGAAAAGTGAAAATGCTTTCAAATTCGTTAAATTATAAATCAATGAATAAAGTTTCAAACTTTATTTACCAAAAACTGCAATAAAATTATCTTCAACTTTAAAATAATTGTTTATTGGTAGCGAAAAATGATTAAAAAAATATCATGCTTTGGAAACCACATTTAACCTTACGTCCCTCATCCACCACGACTTAAGCGTTTGCAAGGGTATGTAAAGGAATGCCTAAGACGTACAAGAAAAATCTAAGCCCTTGAGGGACACTCTAGAGATAAAATGGGAATCAAAGGAGAAAAATTATCTCTTGTGAACGTTGCACAAAAACACTAGAATTGATGTAGTTGGATCCAGAAAAACGTCCTTATGGAATCATAGACAGGGAACACACTTTTCGGGCTCGCATTTTGAATAGACAAATGTGGGTAAGGGGTGGCCCATAAGGCACACCCTTCATGTAGATCAACTCTTAGAGCTAGAAAGGATGATTTGAAAAAAGCCAGTCGCCTGGCAATGGGATACACTACAATCACATACAGAAAAGTTGAGGCAATATCAATTGCAAAGCAGAATAATCGCAATTGCAGTGTTTTGACAGTTAAAGAGGGCAACTAGAAATACCCAAATTTTATAAATATTCAGTTCAGCTTAAACAAAAGGATTTAGTGAATCAGTAAATAAGTGGTTTTGCTCTATGTAGAAAAGCAAAACAGATCATAGCTGATTATATTGTAATGTAGAGAAGGCCCAAGTGTCAATAGGATGTCCACGTGGAGAAGCTGCTTCTTCCACTCAGCGAGCACTTGTCACCGGTAACCTGCTTTTTGTTTTGAACGAATTGGATTTCTACATTAAACGTTATGTAGATGATCAGATGATCCAGGTAACAAAGAAACATGAGGGCACCTTCGTTAAACTCATGCAGAAAAGTAAAATTTCAAAAATCATCTTTCTATTTAGAAGAAATACATGACTCTAAATTACCCCGGAAACTTCACGTTGACGCCATGATAAAGAAGTCTTAAATTCCCTTTAGAGCCTGTGGATGCGTAATAGGTAAAACCTGGAGCGTAAATCTCAGGATTACTTGATGTTTATATACACTTGATAATCAGACCCATAATAATACCATATGTACCAACGATGTGACTTCCAAGTAGTGAATTAATCAATACTATGGGGCAACTAAAAAGCTTTTACAGAGTTTAATGCCTAGCGATTACTCTTGCTAGGAAAACAACACCAGCATTAACTCTTGAGGTCATTAAGGATATCCCGCGGTTGCGCTTTTTCGGAATGAGGATTGCCACAGCGGAAGTGTATAAACTGCTAGTAAAGGGTAACCTTAGTGATTTTGCGGTGACAGATCCACATGATATCAGCAAGCGTATGCTACGCGAGGAAAACATTCTCTCTGTGCAAACTGATGCTATGCTGAGGATATTATTGTTCATAAGAACCTCTTCAGGTTATATTTCTTACGAGGGAACTATGGCATGGTGAAGAAAGAGACAACATATTATTTAAATCAAGATGTCTAGTTAAGTACACACATGGTTTTGAAATCTCCTTGGGGACAGAGGCCGGAATCTACGCGAAGAAGCAAATAGCTGAGATAACAAAAGCACTCGGTGCACTCTCAATAGTTTTCCAGGTCAAAATAATATCTATTAGAGCTTGGCTGCAGGCAATTTATTGATCGTGTTTATGAAGGTCCGTACATTTAAATTTGTTTTAAAACTCCTGTTCTTAAATCTAAAGAGTTGATTTCCAGAATATTATAGAGTTGTTTTCAAGATCTTTTTAAGGTCCCTGGTAGAATAGGGTCAGCCTAATCAAGATTCCGGTGGTAAACATTGTTAATGTAAGCAGAAAGCAGATTCACTGGTTAATATGGGGAATTGAGAGTCTGTGACTGGCTATTCTAATTGACAAAGACTTTAAATACATCATACATTAGTTTGGTTTGTACTTCTACAGAAAACAGTGCAAAATAAAACTATCGAAACGATCAAGACTTTCTGGCAAACCCAAAAATTGAAACTAGAATAGTTTTTAATAATAGTGTTTCCTCTTTTCACAACAAATTCTGCAAACAAATTTTAAGTTGTTATATGGGTTCTTCTTTATCTCCTATATTTTTAATTTGTTATACAAGAGATTAGAGTGAAGAAATGAAATTTGTAATGGAAATGATATAAAATGAAGTGATGATTAATTGATTAAATGAAATTAAACAACCTTGACAATATTAAAGATTCTATTTGATTTGCTATTTAAAAAATTAAGAATTTAATTTGTTATCATGGGTTATTATTAATAAAAATATCTAAAAGAGAATTAATTACAAAGCATTATAATAATCCATTTTGGTAAGGACGTAATCTCAATTTTAAATTTCACCATTCATGTAGCAAATGAACCTTATTAAAGTAGATATTAATCTACTCTCATGAATTAATAGTTTTAATAGAAAGATAATTAAGCATATATTCCATAGTGTTTATGAAAAAATAAATGGATTAACATCTATGAACAACTTGACCTAAAAATTAATTTACCTTACATTGTAGGATCATTTTAAACGTTTAAGAACGTATTCAAAGAAATATAATATTATATTTTTACCATAACTATACACTAAACAGATTTCCTTCCTTTATAAACAAAGGGAAAGATATTTCTGAAAATTTATCTAAATAAACCAAAATTTTGAAACAAAGTATATTGGTGAAACTGGCAATAGATTAAAGGAAGAATAATTCAATTCGATTTTTCAAGGCAGTTGAGACAAATTTGGGGTTAGAATCCCAAAATTACTAAACGTGAATCAAATTTCGAAACTTTTTTCAAATTGGTATATTTCTGTAAAAGTTAGTATGAGGGCGGGGGGGGGGGAGTCCAAAGCACGGAATGCAAATTTAGAGCTAAGATAAAAGAATTATTTTTAAAAAATAAGAAATCTTTTCCTAATTGCAAAAATTGCAAAGTTTCGGGACACAACGCACCAAGATATTTTTTTAATCTTTTATAATTGGTGAATTTCCACAAAATTGAAGTACAAGGAAGTTTATTGAGTCACAGAACACAGAAAGTTTTTTCAAAATTTTGAAAATGTTATTACACTGAAAAGAAGTTTAGTTGAGCCAACTATTCAGTTATTAAGATATAGTATTGCTATTTTATTAGTTGATACTCCTATTTTACTAGGTCGAACAATAATTTCATTAGTTTTCTTGACTATTTAGTTAGTAAAAGCAACTAAGTAAATGGTTGTCCAAACCGAAAATATAGTAGAACCGTATCTTACAAAATTACCCCGTTGTTATGACTTTTATACAAATACAACAATATGGTTAAATTTTTAAATTTTTAAATCACCTTTTTGAAGTTATGGAACTTAACCCCAAATTTGTCTTCTAACTCACTTAAGCAATAATATATAAAAATTTTATTTGAACAAATAGTATAACTCTTATATTGAAAAAATTTGTTTAAGTAATAGACACTTAAAAACATAAACCGAATATCTTCGTGGATGCAGGGGAACATTAAAAATACTTTTAAAGCATTTTAATTTCAAGAAGTTTTAAATGATTTCAACGGATTTCAAAGATATTACACGGATTTAAATAAGGATACAATGTGGATTACGTCGGACAAATTAATATTCTATAAACCTTCGAAATTTTTATGCAAATATTATTATATTATTATATTAACATATTTACCAATAGAATTAATGATAAATAACAGTAATGGGAATATTGTAGAAAGGATCGACATTTTTTCTAACTGAGGAAAAAATTATTACGGTAATAGTGAGACTTTTGCCACGAAGTAAAGTATTATTATTATTTTTATCGTTCTTATCACACACAAATAATTATAGAGGCCTCAATCTTTTTTCAATGTGAGATATTTGTATTTCATAAATTATTTTGAGAAGCAACACTTTTTTATCTCATCAAGGCTAAATATGGAAATTATAGCGATATTTAATAATAAATAAAATAAAAAAGATATTTCCTTACACAAGTTGCAAAAAGAAATTGCGATTTCATTGACTAGCCATTTTTGACCACCAAATTTTGTCTTATTAATCGAAAATGCCTTCAAAAAATTAATTAATTAATTTCACAGAACAAAATACATAAGATGAGAAAAAAATATTGAAGTGCAAAATTTGTTATCCATAAAAAATCTACAAACGTTCTTGCAACTATTTTTTTCTATAAAACGCACAGCTTTATTTTAATTGCGAAAAATACTATGAAGAAAAAATTTAATTTTTCCGGCAAACTAAGTACATTACGATAAAATGGAATAGAAAAAATTATTCTTGAATTAAGCACCTTTTTTATTCATAAATATGACTTACTAGATGAATAACTTATTTTTTTATTTTAATAGCACAATATATAATGAAAGGTATAGTAAAAAATTATTCGACTTGAACAAATCTACCAATTTCGTATTAATTACTTTTTGATAAGACGCTAATTTATTGTTTTTCATATAATTATAGATATATAATTATAAAAATATTGAATTAGGGACACCCGCCAACGATACGACCAGAGTATAAAAAATCATCAATATTTGTATATTACTAATTGGTCGATTTAAAGTAACATAAAATATAGTTAATAATAATCGTAAATTAAAATAAACATTCAAATAGATACAGCAGCTTTCACAAAACGTTAGTGTTAATCGAATTTCAGTAGCTTCTAACTTTTGTATTATTATAATATTTTACAAACACTTACCCATTTTATAAATGTTTAGAATTCAAAATGTCCTGACTTCTTTTGTTTTTTATTATTTATGTTTTTAAATCATAAAATTTTGAACACTTTTTAGAAAGAAGTATATCCTGAATATTTTTAACTTGGTTTATCTTTTAAGTTAGATAAAATACAATTTCAAAATAATTAAAATGTAATAGAATTGTAGTTTCGTTCAACTTACTAATTTATTTTATGTTTTATTCAACTTTTACTCAGGTGAACCCGGTTATACATTATAGCCACGGACTGAGTCAAGTGATCCTTTCTTAGCCAAATATTAGATGCCTCACTATCCACGTCATTTTGATCTAACGTGTTTGGGTGCTCGCTATAGATGGCTTTCTGCCTTCGTTGTAGTTCTAATTCATCTATGGTTTCTGCCCTGATATTCAAGGCCCCATCTGAGAACAAATTTAGGGGTGCGTAGTCAAGATCCGCTTGACAGGTGGTACTGTAAAGCGCAACATTTCGGTTGCTGTTAAAACAGTGTCGCAACTGCATAACTTGTGATTAACACATTTTTTTGACATCTACAAGGCCCCCACACCCTTAATGTCTTGGTGGAACTACCTTTTCAATCGCTGACTTGCTTTGGTGCCTTGGGTGCTTCGTCATTTCTACGCGAACAATTCTGTTTAACTTTTCAAGGTCGGTGTAAGACCAATTTATGAGCTCCAAGGATTACGTGAGGAGGAGGATGACATATGTGCTGATCGCTCTGATTTTGTTTGCCAAATTGAGGAAACTCTTCATAAGCAATCTGAGTCTCGTAGTGAAGGCAGTCGTTAGGCTTGTCTTCACTATCGTATTTTGAATTCTCTTAGATTCAAGAATACCCAGATATTCATATGATTCGCCGACAGCCATTGCCTTAATGTCATTTTCGAACTTGTTCTCTAACTCTGCGGTCCCTAATTCCCCTTTGATCAAATGCACTGTTCTACATTTATTTAATCCGAACTCTATGTAGATATCATTACAAAACTGCTGTGTAACATTGATCACTTGCTGAAGTTTCTGGACTGAACTAGCGTACAATTTCAGGTCATTCAGGTAAAGAAGATGGGTCACTTGATGACAATACTCATTGTCATGAATTTCAAACCCATCAGGCATGCTGATTAGTGTTTTGCTCGATGGATTCATGGCTAAACAGAACCATTACGCGCTGAAGGAGTTGCCTTGAAATACACCCGTCGTAAAGCGTTCTGATATAGTTATCTTTGGTTGTCCATGATCAAGATGCTTGATTCTTGTACCCCAGAGCCTCATCGCATAGCTTACAAAGTCAAGATTGCGTGGGCAGATTTCGTAAAGTTTAGAACTTCAAGCCAATAGTCATGCGGAACGGAAGAAAACGCTTGCTTGTAGTCAATGTATACCATGTGTAGGTTCCTTTCATTCTTACGAGCTTGAGTCATGGCAACAGTTGTATAGTGACTAGACCTTTACAGCCTTGCGAGTTTTTGACACATCCTGTTTGTTCTTTTGTAAGAATGTCATTCTCGTCGCAATGAGAATATACCTTAAGTGCAATGATAGCTGTAGGACATTTATAAATTGTTGGAAGAAAGCCTATCGATCGAAAGTCAGGTGGCTTTTAAGCGCCTAGTTCTTCTGGTCAAATATACGTAGTACCCTGGAGCATAAAGCCTGGCATCCGATCTGGGTTTTCAACGATCTTCTGAAAATGCCTTGCCAACGCAAGATGAAGACTCGTCAGGTACTTGTACCAAAAGTTGTGCACCATGTCTGGACCTAGAGCTTTCCCATTACTTGCCCTTTTCAAGACCCCTGAAATATCTGAATCTGTAATGTTTGCTTCCTCCAGTTTAAACCACGCTGTGTTTAAATTACATCTGTTCTTTTTTCCCCAAACACCCGACCAGATGTTAGTCATATCTTTTAATTGATAACTTCGGTGCCTTGCTGGTTATTTGGCTCTAAACTCAGTTCACGATAGAACCTTCTTTCATCTGTCTGAAAGTTTTTATTTTGTTGCCTTCGTGCACTACCTTTCTTGTACCGACGCAGTCTGGTAGTAAGAACATCAAGTCTGTATCATTGAGAGTCTAAAATTTCATCCAATATTGATCGTGTTAATGTCTCGATGTGCCGAGGATGGATGATTTTAGTAACATGGTTCATCAGATTTCTGGTTCTATTTTCTTTTCCATATTGAGTTAATTGACCTAATTTGCATTTACCTTTGCTGATATCCATATCCAAACTGATCATCCATGGTGGATCTCCATCCTTTGCTGGGACAAAAACTGCATTTTCAGGCCCACTTTTCCGGCCTAACGTTCTAACGGTTGCCACAGCTGCACAGTATACAAGAGTTTGCACCTCTAACGCTGTTTGTGCTACGTTCAAATACGTAGTTAATACCTTGCTGTAGAGATGTGCTATTAGTGCTTGCAGATAATTTGTGATGTTCATTTTGGGCAGAGAATGCCTTAGTGTTGATTCTACATATCTGAACTCTTGTAAAGCATGAATAAAATTCCTTTCCAGGTGCTGCAGTATTTCTGGGATTTCCCTATCCACATCATCGTTAGTGATATCCGGATGTGGTTCTAATGGATCCAGTACATCATGTTTATTAAACCCTAGCACATATGCCTTCAGCATCAATCAAGTCTTCATTATCCACATCTTCCAAGGCCAGTTCACCAATAGGAAGCTGCTGTTCTACTTCCATTTTGATAGCAGCTATTTCAACAGCCGAAAGCAGTCTTTTTACAAATATTAAGCGTTTTTGATCTTCCAGATTCTGCTCATTTATTTTTGTGGCTAGCTTTGGGTATTTAAGTAAGAAGAGTCTATAATATTCTCTCCTCACACTTTGCCCACATTTATCTGCCAGAAAATAAAGGCCCAAGACATCTCTGTTCATATAGTATGTACATTTACGTCGCTTTTTTGGTCACTGAACCTCTACTTCTGCTTCTGGCTGTATAAGGCCATTCACCTCTGGAGGATGTGGTGGTGCTGGATCTTCAAAAGGTTGAGAAAGAACATCTCTTGCTCCTGCTTGACCGTTTAACAAGTTTTCCTCTAACTGATGTTCATTGCCGTCCTTTTTTCCAAGCCAGATCAATCTGTTGTTTAATCTCTATTGCTCGGTCTTCTGTAACATGCAGATTAGTCCTGATATCCTTCACCTTAGCGAGAAGATCTCTTAGTGCGACTTTTTGTACATTAGAATACTTTGCATCAAATTTCGTTTTTAAAACCTATCCTTTTATTATTTTCGTTTCGAACTGCGCACTTTCGTGATAGAGACGCAGCAATTGCTTTTTCATTGTGGTATCCCAATTGATGCTCTCCCACGGCATTTCTGTCAAAGTGGTTGGCTGAAAATATCTAACGTTTTTAAAATATCGCAAATCAGAAGTCCTTCCTCATGATTCATAATTCAAGTAGGAAGTTTGATAGATCATTATTTTTTTATCAAAAGTAAAAAGAACGTAAAATTAAAATTGATTAATGTTATATGCCGGTAAATTTACAAACTTCCAAATTCTACCTAATTGCTAAAAAATTAAAAATGACCAAAAACTTTGATTTAAGCAACTCAAGTTACAAATTCAAGAAATCTATGTTCCAAAATATAAATGAGTAATACATTTGCTTCCCTGAAATTGGTAGACAATTATTTTTTCACTTTATTAAAAGTATTAAAAAACTTCTAGGACTTAATAATGCGTGAAAGTCACTTAAACCCTTCTAGATTCAACGAATTGATTTTCGATTCAAGGAATTAATATTTGTCAAAATTTTCATAATTAAAATTCTTGTATCATTAGCGACGATTTGATAGAAAATCTGAATGCTTTTACTTACTTTTTAATCGATTTTATAAATTCTTCTAAATTTAGTTGCAAATGAAACTTTTTGGTTGGTAATTTATTTATTTTTCTGACAAGTCAAATATGTTTCAAATATTAATTATAGTGGAACTCTTGAATAGCCCTCCCTTCTATAGCCCTTGCAAGAATTAACGCCGCGCCATAGGTATATGTATCATGAGTTACGCGGGGTGCACGGGGTCTGTATTTGTCACTCAGGCGAGAACTCAAGCGTGAACAAACAAAAGCGAAGCGGGCTATAGTGAGTTAGTTCCCGTCCACCGTCAGCCCCAAAATCGGCGCTATAGAAGAGTTTGACTTATTTTAGTTTTTTGTCTATGGAATGAAGGGTCTTGATTTATTAGATTAACTAAAAAACATTGGTAATAACATCAACTGCTTTACTGAAAATGTTTCTATCTGGATTCAAAATTCTTCATTCTTGATAAAAAAAAGAGTTCTAGATTGAACAAGGATTTAAAAGATTTCGGATGGATTTACAAGACTTTACAGAGAATTTAATCATCACTAAAGGATTCAATAAAGATCTCAATAAATATAAATATTACCGAAGTTTTTAAAGAATTCTGAAGATTTAAAAAATATTTCATCAAGAATTTCTACCGATTTGAAATATTTCGCAAATATTTCAGATAGATTTCACAATAAAATGCTATTATTTCAATGATTTTCTCATTATTTCATAAAGCTTTCAAAGATTTTATGTATTTTTTTAAGATTACCCAAGGCCTTAAGTCATTCCTCAAATATTTCAAATATTTTGAACAGCTTTTTATTATTTTAGAAACACTTGTATTATTTCACAAGAATTTCAGATAGATTTCTAAGACTGGGCAAAGATATTAATGATTTCCTAATGTATTTACAAAGATGTCAAAGATTTTGGATGTATTGAAAAGGCTCAACAAAGACTTCAATCATTACTCAAATATTTGATGAAGCTTACAGTAATTTCACAAATATTATGGAATATTTTTAACATTTTTCAACTATTATGTCTATATACAGGGTAGAAAAAAAGTATGTAAACCCCTATAAATCTCTGTGGTTTGTTAGAAAAAAACTGATGTAACTTTCAACGAGTAATCCGACAGTGACCTTCGGTTTGACCTTTAACCTCATTGTCAAGGTTATTTTGTGTTCCGATTTGTTTTCCTAAATGAGAAAACCTATTTTCGATACCAGAATCGAAATAAGCGGGAACTGTTACGTCCGGGTATGTATTTGGGTCAAGGGTAAACGTGACCCTTACAGGTCAATTAAAGGTCAAAGTACGTTTCCATAGGACATCGTAAGAATCTCACAAAATGACCTTGGTTAATTTAATTCACTAATTCTGCGCGATTCCTGAGAGGATCTAGGACTGCGTACTTTGCCCTTTATTTGACCTGTAGAGGTCACGTTCACATTTTTAAAGAAAGGTTGACCTTGGTTCTTTCTTTAACATTTCACAGAGATTTCTAGGGTCTGTTGCCCTTTTCAGCGAAGAAAGTTAGTTTACGGAATTCAAGGAATTTACAGAATTCAAGGAATTCACGGAATTTATTCAATTCACGCGGACTTAAACAAATTCTCGGCATTAACGAAAATCACGCAATTCAAAAAAATCACGAAACTCAAATTATTTAAGGAATTAAAAGGAATTTATGGGATTCAAGGGGTAACATCCCGGACAAAAGGCGAAGGTAGATTGAAAAATGTGAACAGAGAGAGAAGAAGGTTGTTAATTACATCAGGCTGTTACGGCCTGGAAAATTATTTTGTTTCTGGTATTTTTTTACCATCAATCCTAGGGGGATTGTATCCGTATACAGTGTTTAAGTAAAATGTGTAGAATATATATTCTACGAGCTTATTGCGAATGAATCTAGATAATTGGTTAAAATGAGTACGATAAAAAACTTACATCTACCTCTGTTCTCTAGAAAGGTCAAGAAAGAGTTTTCTTGTCGATTGGATCTGTTTTATTTTTTAGAGAAGTAACGGAATTCTGCTAGATCTTTGTATAAATTTACTCAAAAGTTAATCGATTATAGTAGTGGAGGGATGCGCTATCAATTTTCACTAAAAGAGCGATACAGGGTCCATAACAGCTACCGAATCCAATCTTGAGTTCTTTTTCACCAACATATAACCGGCGGACTTTATGTGCTCTGATTTTTTTTTATAGCAATCCAATGATGGTCTTGGCAAGTTTCAGCTTCGATTTAAGGGACGTTGATAAAGTATAATAAGCGATTATTTAGTATGCTCACACTGATTTAATAAATATCTATAATATTCTAAAAAAATAACTTCTTCAAGAGCTACTTAAAATTTCACGCTGTTGTGTTGTTCTAAATCAAATATACCATTTAGAAATACCTCAGGATTCAATGTCCGACTTTAATATCTCAGGATTTAATACCGGAAGGCTTTAAAGGAGATCTTAAAACGTTTGATAAGATACTGTTATAAAAATAAGTTATAGCTGAATGCGGAAATATTCAATGTTACGGTCTTCGGGGAAGAAATCGGGAGAAATAAGATAGAGGAGTGGAAGTGGAAGGTAAAGACAATACAGAAGGAGAAAAATTGTGTGTTGCTTGGTTTTTTGTTTCAAAGGAATGGGGGAGTGGATGAACATATAAAGTAGATAGTAAGAAGGGCAAATGTGGTTATGATGCAGATGTGGGGGTGAGAAAGAGGTTGTTTTGCAGATATTTTTGGAAGGAGAATTAAAATTTTAATTCGCTAGTGATGAGTGTCTTATTTTTTAAAGTGTTTTGGGGCTGGAAATTAAGTGAAAACAAAGTTTGGATACAGGCGAGGAATGTTAAGTGGACCCTGGGTTTAGCGAAGAATACGCCTAACTATATTTTCAGGAGGGAGACAGGAAAGCTGATTTTAGAAATTATAACGGGGAGTCAACCGTGTAAACATGCAGCTGGTTAGGAGATGTCGGTGTGTTAATGAGAACAGACGTAGGTGTGGGAAGACGTAGGTGAAAATAAAAAGGTATTTAAGATAGAATGGATTGCAGATGTATGAAATGAGAAGGATGCACGAGGTAGGAAGAAAGGTGCATAACATATTTATAACAAATAGCATGGAAAGAGAGAAGGCAGAAGAGGATGGGGGAATGAGGGTGTTAAGGTTTAACGAGAACTATGTGTAGATTATGCTAAGGGATAGAGCGAGATATTTGTGTAAAAAAGAAGAGAACGAAATTGAGAAAGTTATAGGCATGATAAGATGCAGATGCATGGATGATTATAATAGTTCCTGTCTTTCTGAAAAGAAGAGTATGTGTTCATTACGTGCGAAGGGGGCTGCAAAAGTGGAGCACTAGTTGGAAGAGTGTGAAGTGGTAGAGAGGAGTGGAATAAGCATGAAGGTATCGATGCATGAAAGGGGGGCATGGGTCAAGTAAATGTTGGGTAAGATAGAAGAGTAAATATTGTAAATAGTAGATAAGTATTAGGTATCAGTCGTGAAGGCACAGGCTGGCAATGCAAGACAAAGGGAAGAAGTTGTAACATGCGTGCAAGGCAAGGCGTGGTAGAGTGAGGAAGGCTAGTCTATAAGACCGCGTGATCTAAAAAAATGGTTTGGGTAAATGTAAGTTGTTAGGAGGAAGTTGTAAGAAATTTCTGTGAAACGAACATGAAAGTGTAAGCATGTGAATTTTGTAAGGTTAGCAGGACGAAAAATAAATATTTCTCTGGCAGATAAAAAGCATAGATATATTTTTGTTTTTCTTCATTCCTAATAGCTTTCGTATACATTTAATTACCTACTCAGGTAAACAAAAATTAGGTAAAAACAAATTTTACAAGTAAAGAAAGTTTTTTTGTTAATGTTTTCGCTTTAGTTTGATCTATATTATTCTTGTGAGGAGTTGTGCACATAATAAATTACACATTTTTCTCCTGTTCGTATCTTTGTATCAGTTTTTCATTCAGGGCAATTACATTCTCATTTTTATTTTGAAAAAAGTGTGAACTATGTGCACGACCCATAAATAGAATTTATTTTGATGAGCGAGAAGTAATAGATGGGAGGAAGGATAAGTAAGAGGAGTAAAGGGGTGAGAAGTCAACAAGGTGGGATGTGTAGGAAATAGGTAAGAGGAGTTGTGGAAAGAAAAAGTCGAACTGGAAGACGTGCGGATAAGCAGAGGTGGATATACAGAAGAAGTATGGGAGTGGAATTTGAGGAAGTAGCGTTACGAGAAATGAGCGAAGTGATGGGATTGAAGGTGTAGGATATGAGGGGTTTAAAAGTAGGAGAAGTGAATGTAAGTCTGGAATATGAGAGGAGGAAAGATGAAAAAAGAAGAAGCAAGGAATGTCAGAGAGTAGAAAGTAGGAGAAGTGAGGGATGTGAATTATGTTAGGGGCTAGGATGTAGAGGATGGACAAGTAAGAGAAGTAAAGCAGGTGAGAAAGTGAGGGGCTGAGATGAACTAGGAATGAACTTAGGGAAAATGGGGAGAGCGAAAATAAATAAGGAAGAAATAAGACAAGAGAGGGATGGAAAGCAGATTTCAAAGAAGTTGGGCAGCGCGGCAGGGGAAGTATAGTAGCTGAAGCATTGGTTTGAATAAAAGTGGATTATTTTGCGCTATAATTGGAGTGCTTGTGAATAAAAGCATATTATCTCAGATTGAGACTGGATTCTGTGTGATTGTAAATGAATTAGATGGGATTACAAAAGTGCATTAATATCATACAAGTTCAGTACTCTAGATTATAACTGGATATTTGCAGACTGTAAGTCGATTACAAGTATATTACTTGAAGTTTTAAGTGGATTGTCCGGATCACTAAGGTCTCTCCTGTTTAAAAGTGTATTTCTGGTAACAAGTTATCTGCAAAATTTTTATCCGACTTTTAGTCATAAACAATATTATGTTTTAGTTCCACATTTATCAAATTAAATTAATAACGATGAAGATTGTGATTTACAGGCGACGTTCATTTATTATGTTAAAATATCGTGTCATTAGGCGTTGAGAACCTACAGGAGTCTCAGCAACTTCCTCTGGGGTCAAAACCGTAATCTTGCCGCTTCCCATATTGACTTTAACCCGTCTTCTGCGATTACAAGTATGTATATACAATCCAGCTAGAAGATATGTTTTCTCTAATATTGCAAAGATATCACCATCGGATGTCGATATCACAATTTGTTCTTGGGTTGGCGTAGGGTCATAGGTATTACGCCCTATTCTCAGTTTAATTCGTTTATCGTAAGGAAAAGTGTACGTCCGAAATTCGAATATCCGGTGCAAATTTTTTTTGTGAATTAGGCGAATAAATTTCAGATCTTTTAGTCCATATCCGCGTCCGTCAGATGAAGGAAGCTTAATAGGTGGAACCATGCATCTCCGTTTAAGAGGAGACCTTGCAGTAGAAGACCTGGACCTGTTTCGATCAAATCCCTGTACAGGAGAAGCAGGACTATCTGGAGATATAGGTCTGGTAGACGGAAGCACCCCAGTATGAAACATGTTAGCAGGAAGCTCTACCGGATAAAACTCGGCAGTAGGGAGTACGGTAGTAGGAAATTCGTCCGCAGGATGTCCCACAGGATGAAACTCGGCAGGATAGATATCAGCAGGATGTAGCTGGGGATGAGAAATTCTGGGAAGTTGAAGTTTCGTAGAATGAAATTCTTCAGCAGAAGGATGCCTGATAGAAGGAGACTTAGATTTAACCGCTAAATTATGTTTTTCCGGAGAATTTTGTTTTTCCGGAGAATAAGAAGGTGCACAGCGAGGAACAATTGGAATAGGGGCGCCATTCGGTAAGCATTCAAACTGCAAACTTAACTCTGTAACAAGCAATACAAGTTTAAATTTTTATAAATCAATATATATGTTTGAAAGAATTCATCAAAGACAAATTTGTAATTGTTGCAATTTTCTGAACCAGTTTAATTATTTAGAATTTTCCTCTAGATTTGGACAGGTTATTTAATTCTCTTTTGAAACCTATCTGGGAATCCGAGAATCTTTTTAAAGTTACCAAAATTTTTCCCCCTTATTTTCCTTAATTCTTTAAAGTTACTTTCAATATATTAAATGTATCTAATCATATTTTATATTGTAACTTCGTCTGGAAAAGCTTAACATTTTGTTTTAATAAAAAAGAGTCTCTATTTTTGCAAAAACAAAAAAATTATATAAAAAGCTTATCAAGCATATTTAGTCCTTTGAAAATTTTGTAAACGCAAAGGAAGTTATCCCAAAAATTCGTCATTTTTTGATACTTTTACAACAGACTGTGACTTTGAAAACATGCTTGTCGTCTGTTGGATCTATATGGTTGATAATTACCACAAATATTCTTTATTAATAGATTTATCTCAACGTTTTAACTGCAATATCTGGACGATGAGTCCGGCATACGAAGTGTGTTAAGAGCACTAAAATATTCTTTAGAATAGTAAGATTTTTTTTATTTTAAGATATAAAAATTCGCTTTTTACAGTTTCATACGAAACATATTTTAGAATCTGCAAATTTTTTGACTAATTAATACATCATTCCTAAGTAAGACGCTAATAAAGAAAAAGGTTTCTCAAGAACAAAAGGCTTCATTCTGATTAATTAAATGAAACATTTGGGGTCTTTTATTATGATATGAAACTGTTAAATTCTCATTTTTGAATTTTAAAATATGAATTACAGTTTTTCTAAAAACCGAGTAAGAGAATTTCAAAAAAATTAACAGCGTTTTGAGGTATTCCAACAAAAAAGGCAGTTCCGATTATTTAAGAAGCTTTCAAATTATTTTGAAGGATTAAGCAAACTAAAAAGTTTCTACGAAGATTAAAACGATTCCAAATGTTTTGCAGGAACTTTGAAGTATTTCTTCGCATCTGAATTATAATTAAAAGCGGATTATGTGGGAAAATTGGATATTTTTGGAATCTTCAATGCACGTGTAAAAATATAAATATATTATTATATTTACCAATGGAATCCAGGATAACCGCAAATGTTAAGAGTAGAGTAAAGTGGATCGTCATTTTCTTAAACTGACAAAACGCTAACTACAGAATTAAGAATAATTTGTTTTACAATATAGATAATAATGATTCTGGTACATTATTCCTTATATACGCCTAGAGCTAGTTGTCATTGTGAGATATTTATAATACTTTAATCAGTACTGAGGAGAAATAACACATTTTGTCAATATCGTTATCAAGGTATCTGATAAGTGTGAAAAATAAAATTAAAATATTGTTTAATTAAAGTATACATATATAATTCCATAATATCCACGTAGGCTAGGTTATCATGGAAAAAATATTTATCTAATAAATAATTTGGCGAATAAGGCTTTCATCAACCCAGATTGCACACACCCACACATATGTGTGTTTCTCTAGGTATCGTAGAAGCGGATGAGCAACAGGGCTACTTTTTAACATTTACGGACCGACTAAAGCTTCGCACCAACCTAAAATTTTCCTATTCTTTGCTCATCGTCGCTTTCCTAATACAATTATCATTAACTTCCACTATTATCCGTGCTCACCTACCACAAAATTTATCTACTTTCTGCCATTTACCCTTGTTGCCTTTCGTCACTTTTCCCTTACTTGATTACCCTTAATTTCTTCTCACTTTCCCTTATTGCACTTTACATCACTTTTAGTCCGAGGATAAAAGTTAAAAGAATTGACGGAAAGATGCCCGATCGGAACTAATAGGACTAATCACTAGGAAACCCTAAAAATTACTTTCGTCGAAAAAGTCTTACTCTTTCCTATTGATTCATAATATAATTTTGTTATTCATGGTCTTGCCAGTTAAATGAAAGTAACTTGAATTCTTAAGACCCATTTAATTTTCAATATTATCCATAATCACAGGTAAATTGTAACAGTTACAAGTCAAATTATTAGTGTAAAGCATTGCAGTGTACATGTGGTGTACCCAAGTTATATGGAAATTTCGTGTAACTGGGCGTCTCGGACCTACTGGAGTTTCACTAATGTCTGCTGCGGTCAACGCCGTAACCATACTGCTTTTCGTATCTATTTTTACCTGTGTATGAGGATACTTATACATTTTAGCAGAAAGATCAGTACCCTCTAATATTACCATGACATCACCATCAGTTGTTGAGATTACTATTTGTTCTGTGATTAGCGCAGGCTCATAAATCAGATTTCCTATTCTCACGGTCATTTCTCTATCGAAAGAAATAGTGTATCTTTGAAGTTTGAATAACAGCATTATTGTAGCAAATAATCCGAACAAATTACAGATTTTCGATTTTATATCCACTTCCTTTAGTAGAGGGAAGTTTGGTAGGTAGGACCATGAATCTGAGACCAAGAGGAAATATCTTAGGGGCAACCTAGACCTGACACGAAATGGTGTCTCTGCAGGTAGAGGCCTGTCTGAAGCGTTAGCTCTAGCAGGCGGCAATCTGGGATGACGCATGAAACCCAACGGAATGAAACTGGGCAGGTAAAAACTTGGTACGATGAAATCCGGCTTCAGGAAACTCGGTAAGAGAAAACTCAGCATGATGTATCCCGGCAGCAGGTTGCCTGGCAGAAGGAGAACTTGATCTTAACAGAGAATGAGATGTCTTGGAAAAATAATTAGGTGCACAGCGAGGAACACCAGAATATGTTCACCATTAGGTAAAAACTGGAACTGCGAACCTCACTCTGTAACATGAAACAGGTGATTATATTTTTATAAAGTACGCGACACAAAGAGTAATACAGATTTTGAAAAATCTATTTGAATTTTGGAATCTCCTAAGCAAATTACATAATTGAAAATCATAACAAAAACATTTACGAATAAAAATATCTGCTAGGTACTATTAGATTTGGATCGTCTAAAAAAACTTGTCTTGAAAAGTAAAAACGATTTTTTTTCAAAAGAGGGTTTCAGATAATGAAGTCAGGCTCCCCGAACAATTTATTCAAATTGTTTATTGTACATAATAATAACCCGACGGCAAAGAATTTCAAAATGTAAAGATATTTTTAGAGATTTCAAATGATTTTAATGAATGCTAAAGTATTACCGTCAATTGAATTAAAACAGAATTCGCATTACAGCTGTGAAATTATTATTTGATTTGTGTTCTGAGATATTTGTCTTTCATTAACGAAATCTATTATGCCAGGGGAAAAACCACATGTTGCTTTAATTATGCAGCAACTTTCACAAGATATTGAACTGTTGTATACTAATAAACTGACATATAGAGTTTTGATTTGGTCAATTTTATTTTTCTCTAGTACTCCACAATTAACTCATTTCATCTTCCATTGAAAAAAGCAAATAGGTACGCCAGGATGAAAAAAATTTGGCGGAAAAAGTTTTATAAAAAATGCATGAGAATATTTTCAAAAAGTGTTAGAATTTTGTTCTGCACCGATTTGCGTAATTAAAGAGTTGGTGCGCCTGCGATCGTCGAATTTAAAACAATATTGGACAGAGCCGAAGTGACGCAAACGAAAATACGCGCGCAGTATGCTGGAAACGGCTCACGCACGAGCTGTCCGTACACACACACAGAGCGCCAACCAATCACGTGCGATCTTTCGGGCTGCTGCGATGCGGGTTGGCTACGTACCGTTCACCGATCGGACCAGCACTCGAGAAGCAGAAGTTTTTGACGGTGCACATATTGTTGTGCTCACGGAGAGAGTGAATCTCTGACAAGTTTCATAATTATTTATGTGTATATTGGGAATAACATAATTTAAATACCTAGAAATATCATTTGATAATATACTAAACCAAATGAGCAACGTCGAGAACTTCTGCTTCTCGAGCGGCGGTCCGAGAGGTAAACGGTACGTAACCAGCACGCACCGGAGTAGCGCGATAGATCGCACAAGATTGGTTGGCGCTTTATGTGTGTGTGTACACGGACGGCTCGTGCGTGAACCGTTTCCACATACTGCATACGTGTTTTCCTATGCAAACACCTTCAACAGTAGATGTTTCAAATAATCGTTTCTCTGAGAGCAAAACCTGTATACGATAATAGACGAAAAACAGTCAAAACAAATTCTCGACAAGTTGCACTAACTGTACTAACAAAAGTCGTAATTTAATAAATCGATGATGCTTGATAGGTTTCATCAGATAAAATTAAATCCAAACGAATCTTTGGCACATTACGTGGCCAAAATTGAGTATCTAACGTGTCAAGTAAAAAAGACCATGAACACGCGAAACGGCGTTTTAATTACTAAAAAAATCTCCTGACATGAGGTCTTCCTGACACGAAATTTAGCGGCTGGTGCGGTACGTACATCAAATAATCTCTGCACAATGGTATTTTCTACGATTGAGTCTCCTATAGTTAACTTCTATTATTAAGAAAAATGCTCTACAGTTTGAAATGAACTAGAGTACAATAATCACAAAAATTTATCATCAAACGATCAGCTGATCGTGTCGACATATAATGTGAAAAATAAGTGGAATTTGAAAAGGTGATAAAAATCGGTTAATTTTTTCAGTAAACAAGTAAATCTTAAAGTGCATTCAAAATTACAAGACATCTCAACTGGCATTGAATATATGAACCGATTTTCATTAACTTTTTTTCATTTTCTTAAAATTATTTCAGGAAATCGAGTCAGCTAATTAAATTTAGTTTATTAACATTATACCACACTTTGAATGTTCTCAATCGGCCCTAATATAGCATGCAAACGCGTGCATGACCCTGAGAAGTATGAAAAAAGTTTAAGAAACGCTTTTCTAGATAAATCTGAAGTACATTTGTGTAAGCAGATTAACCTGGATTAGTCTGATTAGTGGGATTACCCCTAATAACCACTGGATTTTCTGGGCTTACAAGTAAATTACCTGGAATGGAAAGTGGATTATCTGTAACATGAAGTAAATTATTTAAGATTATATATGAATTACATAGAATTTTAAATGCATTGTATAGAATTGTTGAAATGGATTTGAAATAATTTACTTGAAATTCAATGAGCATTATTTTAAATAACGAGGGGATTACTGCTGGTTGTTATTAAAAGTTAAATAAAAGTGAATAACCAAAGTTTACATGTGGATTGCATGTTCATTACAGGTCTTTAGAGGTATTTTACCTAGAATTTTTATTAAATTACACAGTAATGCAAGCGAAGTAACGACAATCAAATTGGAGTACATAAGGCTACAATTGGATCACCTAAGATTTCAAGTGGATTGTCTTAAAGAACGTGCGAATAAAATAGAATTACAAGTGGATCGTTTCGGGTCTCAAGTTAATTATATGGGTTAAAAAAGTTTATTACAAATACATTCCCTAAAATATTATGTAGATTAAAAGTTGATTTACTGTAATTACATGTGAATTACTTTCAATTGCATTATAATTACCTATAATTATAAGTGGACAACCTAAAATTTTCAGTGAAATATACTAGAAATATAATTTAATTACTCTGGATTACAAGTGAATTAGCCGAAAGTCTAATAAACCCCTTCTTCCAAGTGGATAAGCAGGGATTAATATTAGATTACATCTAACTACCATTAATAAAAAGTAGATTACCTGAGATTGCACGTTAGTTACTTCGGTTTGAGAAATAACCTTAGAGTTTTTCCCGTATCAAGCGGATTGAGCAGGATTGTCCCGAATAACCTAGATTACTCGGAATTTTCCAAACTTTGCTATATCCTTATCCAAACTTTTAGAATTATCTTTCGGTATTCACATTCACTTGATAGAACTCTTTCCCAGTAAGAAGCCTTGCATTAAAAAGTATTTAAAAATTCCATACATCCAGTGGTATCCTTAGAAATATTTAATACAGTCTGTCAAGTTAAAGCGCGGGTGGCTTTACTCGCAGTCGGTAAGGTGTATGACTTCCCAAATCGTGGTTCGACAGGAAAAGTGTCCGACAAATTGGAAAAACTGATCGTGTCAATGTTTTCTCGCAATCCTTTACTAACTCTGCGAGAA
>NC_046659.1:135048910-135061706 GCF_010883055.1 Belonocnema kinseyi | reverse complement strand
AGGGAGCTCTTCTTAATATTTTGACACCAAAATCATGTCGATACACCTTACCGACTGCGAGTAAAGCCACCCACGCTTTAACTTGACAGACTGTATATTCTCCTGCCATAATCAGTGATGCCAATAAGGGCGCCTTTTGCTAATGCGCTTGCTTTAGGCCGGTATTCAAAATTTTCTGTTGGCGCGAAATTCAAATTTTGAATAAGAAACAATTTTTGTTATTTATATAAACAAATATTCAAAAATGCACAATAATTTATATACGAAAATATTTTTGAAGTACTTCCTCAACAAATTTCTTTTAAAATTAAATGTTTTGTGAACTATAAGTTATTCTATAAAAGTCAACGAAATTAAGCTGTTATTTCAAAAATATATGATATAAGTTTTTTTGTGTGTGAAATCAAAACTTGTATAATTTATATACATTCCATTTTTCGATAACCATTTACTTAAATTACCAGAATTTATTCTAATTCCCATTTTGAGTTTCGCGCCAACTGCAGCCAACCAGTGTGCAGCTCTAAACGCAAGAACAATAGCAAAAGGTGCCCACATTGGCAGCACTGACCATGATTGCATGGAGATCGCGTGGTTCTAAGTGGTTATGATTTGAATAAATTAAATTAATTAATCTTGGGTGGATTACCAGTGACTATACTGGATTGCTTAGACTAAAAGTAGATTTCCTAGGATTTTAAGTTAGTTACCCAGGATTTCGATTAAATTACTGTGAATAGCAAGTGAACATCGATATAAACATTACACATGATATAACCATAATATAATAATAGTTTTAATATTATATCTAATTGGAATTACATGTAAGCTTTTGATCCGGCTTTGTATCATGAACAATATTATATTTTAGTTTTGAATTGTATTTTGAAATGAATTTAAAGTGTCGAGGATTGCGATTTACGCTTGGTGTAGTAGGTCTATTTAAAACTATAGTATAATTGGGCGTTGCGAACCTACTGGAGTTTCATTAATTTCTTCTGTTGTCAATAGGGTAACCTTGCCGCTTTCCGTATTTATTTTTACTCCTCTATTATGAAACACATTCCAGCAAGAATATAAGTACTCTGCAATATTGCAAAGACGTCACCATCGGTTTTTGATCAAAAAATTTTTTCTTGGGGCTTGATAGACTCATAAACATTGTGGGTTATTCTCAACTTAACTGGTATATTGGCAGGAAAAGTAAATCTTCTAAATTCGAATACCCGCTTCGGATTCTTTTTTAAAACAAGACGAACAAATTTGAGATCTTCGAGTCCATATCTAAGTTTGTCATTAGAAGGCAGTCTTGTAGGCGGGACCATGAACCTCGCTGGAAGAGGTAGCCTTGGAGGAGGAGACCTAGACCTGACACGAATGGATTGTCCAGTAGGACGAGCTGTCCTGTCTGTAGAAGAAGATCTAGCAGTTAAAAATCTTGCAGGATAAAAACGATTTAATTTAACTGCAAAGTACAAGGGAGGGTCAAAAAAAGGATTTACTTTGAAAGTCAGAACATTTTTTGATTTTTTCAAAACATAACTTAAATAATAAAGTTTGTCCCGAGAATAGAACATTTTAAAAGGATTAATTAAAGATTCTTATTTAGACGTACTATTATGAGTTAAATAATGTTATTTGTTTTAATCTTTTCTGGTGGTTTAGGTTTAGTATAAAAGTAGCGCAAAATTCGCTTTCTTTATTTATGTAATATGATACTATATGATTCGCAAGAATAAGTAATGAATGAAGTATAATATCAATGTATATAAATAATTTAAGAATAATTTGCAGCATTTTGATATTTTTCAACAGCTTTCATAAGATTTTAAAAGATTCCAACCGATTCAGATTAGGATAGAATGAGAATTACGTGGAGTAACTTTCATTTCTGTAAATTTTAACATTTTTTTGAAAAATAGAGATTTATTATATTTCCCAATTGAATAAAGAGCAATCACCAATGATAGGGCTAGTGTAGATATGATTGTAATTTTTCCTAGATCATTAGCAGTGAGATATTTGTATTTCATATCTCATTCGTTTTAATTTTAAGCTCTTAACCTCATGTACAATACAATTTTGTAAGATATCAAACAAACGTGTAATAATAAACTGTCACAATATCATGATGAAAAAATCGGCCCGCAGCGCAAGCGCTTCGCCAAATATGAGTGCGCCTGGTGTGCGCGACTCTTAATTCTCGCGCTTCGCGCTTGGTGATGTATTTATCTCGAAATTCGCGCGCAATCTTTGTCTTTTTCCCACGTATGTTGATAGACCTTTTGAATTCAAGGTCAAAGCATTGACAACTGTAATTTATTGATTGTGGATTCGGTTTTGTTAAATATCTTTCTTCTTTAGAGAATACATTCCCATCACTTATTTTTGCTTATCCAAAAATGGCATTATTAAACTTCTGATGTTATTTTTCACGTCCAAAACAATAAGCATGCACCCTCACAAAACAAAAATTCCAAACGTATTTGTAGATCATTTTTCAGTGAATACCTTTTGCCTTATAATTATTTTCTTAACTCAGGTAGTTTTTCCGAAAATTTAATTTTAGTATTTTTAAGGCTATTTTTAACGAGTGAAACAAAAACTACTCAACAAAAATTTTTTTGTTTTTAGACTATTTTCATATCGTGCGTTGTTTGATTCAAACTTCTCATTTTCACTTTTTTGATTTTGAAAATGTTATAAATCCGAAAATTTCACTTTAATCAAAAAAAGCCACACGGATAAATTGTTGTTTGCCGTACATAGAATTGTTAAATCTTGAAAAAAGTGGTCACAAAATCTTTGGAAAAGATAGAATGTTTTTGAAAATAATAGTAGTTTATTAGGCTAAAATGGGGTGTTTGCATTTTTTAATTGCTCAAGTATTTGAAATTGCATTGTATCATTCCTTTAATTATAAGATTTTTGTCTTAAAATTTATAAAATTCCCGGTTAAAAAAGAAACTCACTATCATTTCACGATTTCTTGGTCCAGCGGTCACTCCGTAAAACGTTGCAGGTGAATTATTTATTTGTTTTGAAAATTTAGTTGCAAAAATCAACGAAAGATGAATCACTTTCATAATTTTCACTTTTTGGGCAATTTTTATTTCAACTGGCCTATATTTCTAGCTCCCTGAAATTGGTTTATATGATAGTTAACTTTTATAGAACAGTGACGCCTCACTGATCATTGTGTAAGCTAAAAACTGTTTTTTGGGAAAAGCGAAAGAAAGAAGTATAGGAGAATAAATAGAACCAACAAAACAAACAGAGTTTAAGAACGGACTGAAGATGATGGATACAAGATATAATTTAATTGTTATATGAAAGAGTTCGTAGTGAAAGATTCTTAGATATAAAGGCGGTTTTTGAGTCATTCAATGAAAATTAATTTGGAAAATTACAAAAAAAAAAGAGTAGAGTTAGCAGAGCAGGTAGGAGATTGCACCTGATTGGTAAAGGGAGTTTAAAATGACGAGCAAATTCTAAAAATAGGGACTACAATTTACAGAACAAAGTTGATCTTGAAATAAAATTGAAGGTCAAGTTCCAAGTGAAATTTAAAGTCAATATTTAATTTGTCGTTGAAAGATACTGTAAGAATAACCTTGACCCATTTGAATAGTAATTCATCAAGGTAGCTATTAAGTTTCTTTCAAACTTTTTGGACCCCTTTTATAAGAAAAGATAAAATAACTTAAACGGGTAATGTGAAATATTTGGAAATAGAGAAAAAGAAGGTTAAAGAAATATTCCTGGAGGGAATGTGGTTATTTGATATGCTGTTGTGGTCTTTGTTAATCTATGGAGTAGAGACATGTGAATAAAAGGAAAGGAAAGATATTCAGAGGCTACAAGAGAGATATATTAGGTGGAAGCTAGGATCACATTGAAGGACACCTAGATATGTGGATTTTTTGTTCGGTTCTAAAAAGACGGACATTGAGCCTTTATTATTAGTTCTAATTCCAATTCATTTGAAATGTTTTCATCTGACTTTAAATCAGAATCAATTTTCTATTTCAGTTTTACATTTTTTACTTAATTAGTAGCGTTAAGCACTAAAGTTTACTCATCATTTACATTCTTTACTTGAAAATATTTGTAGATTGGGCGAAACCGACCTACTGGAGTTATTTCGGCTTCTTCTGGGGTTAAAATGGAAATCTTACCACTTCCCATATTTATTTTTACCCGTTTGCAATAATTATATAGTCCAGCAAGATGATTATTACTTTCCAGTATTGCAAAAGCGTCACTATTGGCTGTTGATAAAACAATTTGTTCTTGGGTCGGCATAGGCTCATATATATTCTGTTTTATTCTCAATTTAATTGGTGTATTGTTAGTGAAAGTGTACTTTCGAAGTTCGAATGTCCGGCTCGAATTTTTGTAAGAAATAAGCTGAATACATTGCAAATCTCGAAGTTCGCATTCACGTCCGTCATAAGTAGGAAGCCTGGTAGGTGGAACGATGCACCTGGAAAGAGGAGGAGACCTGGTCCTAGCACGACGTGCTGGTTCGGTACTTGAAGAATTGCTGTCTGAAGAAGAAGGTCTGGTAAGCGGAAATCTGGCAGGAGAAACCCCAGAAGAAGGAACTCTGGCATGTGGTAAAACAGCAGAAGGCAATCTCTCATCAGGTTCAGTTGCAGAGGGACCCCTTGACTTTTCAGGAGAATCACTGTTCGGAATGGGTTGGCCATCAGGTAAACAATCAAACTGTAAACTTAACTCTGCAACAAGAAAGAGAGAAACACATTTTACTAGAGTACCTGAGAAAAGAGAGAATGTCGATTAAGGTAAATTACCCCATACCAAATCTATAGGAAACGGCTTTTTTTGGTAATTTCGAACCTGCAGATCAATGAATCGAAAGCAAATGTATAAAACATGGACAGTTTTTGAAGGAGCAATTATTTGAATTTTAATCTCCTGAAAATATTGTTGTGTTATTTGGCTAAATGCCTCATATGTTATAGACGAGAACCTTAAAAATTTAAGCAAGACGATCGATATTTCCTAAAAACCAAAACCAAAGGATATATTTATAATGTAAATTTAGGGCTAACACTTACTTTACAATAAATGTATGAAGTGGGCTCCCACTCCTGTGACGTTTTGATTTCGGGAGTAATATGTAAGAACTCATCTAGGCCTAATACGCGCATGCGCACGTCGAATTCAGGGCAGCGCGCACTCGCATGCACCTAAATTTCCAATAAAGTGGTGGTAGAACTGAACAAATTCCGCTTGTTTCTCTCGGGTCGGACACTTGTATCTTTGGAGCATTCGAATCTCCGGGACTCGTATCTTTGGAGTTCTAACGCATTGTTTGATTCGCTTTTTATTGATTCAACCTATTGCAATCGACATTTTCTCAAAAAGAAAAACATAGAAAGCCCAAAAATCGCCATTGGTGCCCATAAAAAGCCGAAAAACCCCAAAATTATGGCATAAAAGAAATACTGAAATTCCATTGTGGAGGGGCTAGCCGAAGGCACGAGAATGCTGCTAGGCAAAATTAATGTTAAGTACATAATGCAATTGAAACACTTCCAAACATGAACGGGCCTGTTGATGTAAACAGCAAAATCCATAAAAATAGCAGTACCTAGAGCATTATAAAATTTCAAATTCCTGACTAAAATCTTTAAAGTACGCTAAAACCAGCCTTTCAACTGATTTTATCACTTTTCTCACTAATATATATTGCCCAAATTAATTGCAAATTAATTTTTGAAACTAATAATATTATTAAGGAACCTCTGATGATTTTAATTGTTCGCCAAAGCTAATTTTCTTGTTTGAATCTTCTAGCAATGTCAAAATAACCCTTACAAATATTTTATCAACTATAGCTCAATTTAAAAATCTTTTGTGGTTTTTCCTTTCAGAATAATCCTTCGTCTAATATAAAAGTGAAAATCTAAAAATATAATAATGATGAACCCAAATAAATAAGAAAAGGAACCTACAGAAATATTTATTGAAATATAAACACTACGTACTGCTACGACTCTAAACAAAATTTTTGGAAATACGAGAAAATTAGCGTGACATTCGGCTACGTGAAAAATTATTTTATAGAAAGAGTCCACAAAAAGTTAGCTTCAAATTTGAAAGCTTTCCTTAGTATTAATAAACAATATTTACTTCTGACGTAGAATCTCATCAAAAATAAATGTTGACGAGAAATCCCGGATTTCTGGCTTCTCAAAAAATGATATTGTAGAAAAAAATGTTTTTGATGCACAGTTAGCAATTACATAATATTACATCATACACTAAATTTACATCTCAAGAGTAGAATTTACACATTTATTATGTATTTTTCGCAAAACTTTCCGTCACTAGGTTGTGCTTATCTTATAAATTATTCGAGACCTTGTGAGGTATTTATATTTCTTGAATCTTTCAAAGCCAATAATGTGGTTATCTCTAACAGGTCTAGAACGGAATAATTAAAAGATTTTGACTGAAGAGTAATCTCCTAATATTTCCGCGGATGGGACAATTACAAAAAAAAACTATATTTCTGTTCAATAATTTTTTCTTGGCCCTATCCACATGGATGTTATTTACTTTGCTCCGTGAATTTAAATGAACTGAACTTTATAAAAAAAATGTTTTTTAAAGAAGTTGTGCACTAACAAAGAAGTGAGTTGCATCACTTTAGATGAAGTTCCAGTTTTAACCCGATCATGTTTCCGATTTTTTGGCATCTTCTCAGGTTATCGTGGATCGTTTTAGACCCAAGGCATTCTAAAACGCTGAATCTTCTATACAAAATTATGGAAAAATTCCTATTAAGTCTCAACACTTGTTCTATAAGGGCGCATCATTAAGATTTTATAAATTTAAACAAATATTTCATTTTTAGTATTATTTTATTTTTAGGATTCTGAGTAATGAGATAAAAGAAAAATACCTCGGGTGTAGAACGACCCACAATAAATGGATCGGATTAAGCTTTCATTGAAAAAAAAAGAAAAATCTTATTAGTGCATAATTGCAAAACGTCGAAAAAATTGTTATTTGCGAAAAATTTTCAGATTTTTTCTTTAAATATAGATGTAGTATTACATTATTATATTTACCAATAGAATTATGGATGACCACGAATGATAAGAGCTGAATAGAAATAATCATTATTTGTTTTCTAACTGATGCAAAGATGATTAACGTATTAACGAAGAATTTATTTAACAGCGTAACTGAAATATATACCATATTCCTTATCGCATTAATTACTATTCAAGATACGACGTTTTTCTTTCAAGATATTTGTATTTCATAAATAAGTCTTTTTCGTTGCAAACCACATAAATATTTTCCGCTATCATATAATAAATTAAATTAAATAGTATTAAAAATACTTATTTTAAATGAAAAAAATACTTTTTATACTAACTCATGTGACTGCCCCATAAATAATATTGATTATTATTATTATTAAACCAGAATTTTACTGTAAAAATGTGTCAGAAACTGTAAATTGTCATTTTTTTAGGAACAAATGCTATCGAAAATTCCCTTAAAGGAAAATGGCTTAATGGTGTAATAATAATAATAATAATAATAATAATAATAATAATCATTATTATTTTTGACAATGAAATTCTGAATATAATTATTGCATTATAGTTTAAAAAAGAAAAAAAATTTCAGTCCTATCCCGTTAAACAAGCATTTTTGCAAGTAATCCAAAATAAAAAATTAAAATATTCAAAACTAAAGGATTTGTAAATTTAAGTATTAAATAATTAATTCAAAAATCTAAGCGTACCAACTCTCATGAATTGCAAGTATTTGTAATTTTTATCTTTCACATTTTTCTTCAACTAAAAGGGAGGAAATTTTTGTATTTATTTTGCTTATGAATTCCAAAAGGTCATTCTTTCCTTGAATTTATTTCTGAATTGCAGTGTGGACATTTTATATTTTTTAAATCTTTGTTGAATTACATAGAAAGCAATTTTTGTTTAGAATAACTTTTGATAAATTTCGAGATCAAATTTTTTAAGTGTCTACTTAGTGAGTGAAATGGACTCAAGTTTTGTATTTTCAATATTTCGTCTGGTAGAGGCAGGCTAGGGTACTGTGCAACTGTGACAGCCATCACAGTTGCAGAGACTAGATTTTCTTACTGCCAGATTGCTTCTCTGCAAGAAAAGTAGTGACAAAAGGTTCCCTTAGACTTAACATTTCAGGCAGGTGAATAAAATTTATATCATGAACTAACTGTGAAGCAAAATAAACTGCAACAACCGAAGTCCTTCAATTAGAAGACATGATTAACTACTGGTCAAGTGTTTACCAAAAAGCTAGCAGCAGAAATTCAGACGCTGCGTGATTCCAACTAGAGAAAGCAAGAGTAAGCAATAACCCTGAAATCAGATTGACTGACATTGCAGATTCAGATTCGGAATCGATCTGAATTTCGACTTATATTCTGTTTTTTAACCATTTATAAATGCCTTTTAGCTATCACCGCTTATGAGGTATATTCGGACTTGCGACGAGAATGACATCCCTTTCGAAAAACAAAAAGGATGTTGTAAAAACTGGCGGGGCAGTGAAGATCCGTTGACCATGAAAAAGCTGCCATAATGCAAACTCCTCAACATAAAAGAACTGGCATATGGTATGCACTGACTACAAACAAGCATTTCTTTCCAAACCATATGACAGTTTGATTAGAGTCTTACAAATTTACAAATTCTGCCCACGCAGGATCGACTTTCGTGCGACAATTTTTTGGGATGCAAAAATTAAACACTTTGATGATAGGTACGTAATGATAACTGAATCAATAAACATTACGATGGGTATCTTTCAAGGCGTCTTCTTCAGTGAACTATGATTTAGTTTAACGTTAAAGCCATTGATCAAAGCACTATCTAGCCTTTCTCATGGTCCTGAATACATAATAATGAGAATGGTCATCAACTGACCCACTGTCTCTACATGGAGGACCTGAAACTATACACTAGTTTAGGCAAGAGACTGCAGTAAGTTATTGATGTGACAAAGCAGGTTTTCAATGAAATTCACATGGGATTCAAACTAGATGAACGCAGGAAATTGCGTTTAACCAGGAAAGAATTAGGGATCGCAGAGCTAGAGAACGAGTTTGAGAATAACTTTGAAGCAGTGGTTGAGAGCGAGTCTTAAAAATACCCAGATATTCTCGAATCTAAGAGTATTTAGCATTCGATAGTTTAGTAAAAGCCTCACACTCTGCCTTCACTATAAGGCTTAGATAGTTTTTATGGAGTTCTCTGAACTTGGCAGACAAAATCAGCATCTGCGTAGAAATGACAGAGCACCGAATGCACCACAGTAATTCGGACATTGAACAGGTAGTTCTACAATGGCATGGCTTTATGAAACCATCAGTGAAGCGGATTTTGACTTGGTTTTTCGGCATCAATAATTCACGAAAACTCGTGTTTCATTAAGGCGTGCCTGAACAGTGCTGATTATGTGGAGATACCAGCGGAATTGTCTAGCACAACTTGTCCATAAGCTAGGGTTCTTAACAAAATTTTATGAAAAAATCTAGAGTCAATGCTGGTCCACTTAATTAGAATTTGCAGGTGGGCTAAACATACAGCCAAGAGCCATAAGTATGGCGAGCTAAGGCATAAGATAGAAACAATATGGCGTAATGTTAAAAATGCATCTGTTCATGTTATTGTAATGTCAACTACAGGCAAAGTTGCAGGGTGCAGTAAACATCTTGAACATTTAGGAGTCAGTAGGGTAATGTCACCATCTCAGATGGTGGTTTTATTAAACACCTGTCAGACAGTAAGAAGCTTCTTGGATCCTAGACCATTAGGATCCAGGTCACAGGAACCCTGTGGAGTTCCAGATGGTTGATCTAAGAAAGCATTTTGAGGCAACTAATAGCATCTTTAACGTTCGCGGTCATGGTGTAAGCATCAACAGCGCTAAAACATGAACTCCAAACTGCACAGCGCTCCTAATCCTGTACCTACTACAATATCCTCGCAACATATTTCAAACATCCTATTAAATAATTCAAAAGATCCTCATCTCATGTGGCACTTAAATTAGTCGATGGCTAGTGAATGGTAATGGAAGACCGAATTCACCCAAGAAAATGTTCAATAAATACTAATAGAATCAGAAGGAACTTTTTACTTTTTCTGCTGGAAAAGCCTGATTTAGGCATTCAAAAATATCGTAGCCTTGAAAACGATAATATACCAACTTATTATTATTGTTTCTAAGTACTGAGACGGTCAGTCTTGACCCGATAAATAAAAGTGTTTAAAAAATATCAACAAAATAGAATGTTTATAAAAACAGAATCAAATCTTATTTCATACATTCCTGACTCAACCTTCATCCTTTAACCTTCAACCTTTAACGTTTACACGCGATGAAATCGTGAAGGATAATTTTTCTATTAAATTAGTTCAATTAAACGATACTTTTGTGGGAAATTTGTGTGATCGGCATTTGATTTGGTGACAGCTTTGCACATCACTTCGTGAAGACCTCGCTGTGTGAGATAAAACATTCGTATATTTAGATTAAACTGGGCAATGGGTTTGAGAACGCCTTCTAGAAATAGGTTCTTTTAATTAAAGTAAAATCGGTGGAAAATTTCTTTCATGACAACCTTGTACTTTGTCTTAACCGAGGAAGACCTCGTTGTGCGGAGTAAATTTAAAATTGTACAGCAAATCGTAGGATTTAATAAAGTTTGGGAATTTAATTTAATTAAACTATAGTTTACGTTACAGCTTAGCACTCTATTCCATCGAGACCTCGCTATTCGGAATCACTGTTATTGTGCAGAAAAAGAAAATGAATTCATTAGAATAAAGTAAGTTTATTTCCTCACCCAGGAGCGAAGCTGTAATTTAAATACATGATGCGCAATCATATCTCACTTGAGTGATCCCAAGCATCTCATATTTAGAAAATCAATAGTTCTGAAATAAAAATGATAGATTATAGATCCACAGACGGTTATATCTTACGAAAATTTCTCATTGCACATTACTTCGCATTTAAAGGTTTCCGTGTCGTTAAAACCAAGTATGTGTTTCCACTCGGTCAAGAGGAACCCATTCTAATTTCAAGAATTGCATTACTCTTGAATTTTAATAATAACGTTCTTAGGGCTATTTTCAATGTCCTTTCAGCATTTGAACCGATGCGCAAATCATTATTGTTCTTCTGTTAAATTTGGTGCCGGAAAAACAAACAAGGTTGCAAATAGGAAAGGGAGCGCACGTGTTCCTTTGTTATCGCATAAGGCAATCTAAATTTAGAATGGAATATTATCTTATATCAATCGAACAAAAGGAAGAATGCGGATAAATACTTACGATTAACCAGTGGATTGAAATAATTTATTCAATAATAACTCTGAATTAATCTCGAAGCATTTAAAATGTAAACAGCAATTATTCAGGACTTCGGACAATGGTGATGAAAAGAAGGAGAAGTCGAAGAAGGGTGACAGAATAATCAAACTTTCGGAATCCATGTTTGAAAACATGTACAAGGATGTTGAACTTGAAGAAATTTTATACGAATCGGATAACGAAGTAGAAATATCCGAACAGGATACACACAATGAAAATCATGGACGAAACGCGGGCAATACTTTACCTGGAAATAGCGAGAATTTCGAGAAACACACAAGTTGATTAGAACCCCTTTCCAGAAGTCGAGAAGATCCAAATAACTCAGACTTGGAGGATTATGATTCCGATATCGAGGAATTAGATAGGTTAATAGTTTGTGTAGATAGATTTGAAAAAACATGGATGAGACTGGTCATATGCTGGTAATATACTGGTAAATTTATTGCTGAGACTTCAAGAAGAGTATCTTCATATATGAAAGTGACGAACGAGAAATTTGATAAGAGTATGCTGGCGCAGAAATTAAATTTCCAACAACAAGGGACGATTTTTAAGGATCACATTACAAACATCGAGGAAAGTGGGAGGAACAAATTACCAAATTCCATGGATAAGAAATTATAATACCTAACTTTTCGGGATCGGGTAGAGAAAGACCAATGATGTTTTTAAGCAATTTCGAAAAGTATCTAAAAGCGGTAGATGTAATAAAATATTATTTTAATTTAGTGGTCCACTCATGACTAGACAGAATTGCTCGATAATGGTGGAATTTGGTATCCACTCCATAAGAGGATGAGTTCACTTTTAAAGAAAAATTTATTTCAAAATTTTCAATATAAATATTGGCTTAAAAATTGGAACCGATCTACAATATGGATCTTATTATCCGGGTGAATTATCAAGATTCGCGTATGCAAAAAAGCGATTAACAATGCAAAAGATCTAACTCCTCCGCCGTCCGATGTAGAAATCTTCAATGGACTCTCGAGGCTTTTTTCGGAGCAAATCAGAGCCATGCTTCTGATAAGGGATATTCAAACTTTTGAAAAATTCATTGATCTCTTAGAAACGTTTGAAATTTGAAAAAATACTATTACGGAACAAACTCGACATATAGAAGTAAATTATAACTCTGATAAAAGAGATGAATTATTTTTTGATGCAAGAAACGCTCACGCCTCGGATTGATAGGAAAGATAAAAACGATAAAGGCAAATCCGGGGCGCAATCATTTAAACGGACCATTTTGTCCACCTCTCAGGCAATTTATCGATACCTTTCCAAAAAAGTCTTCGTTTTTTGAAGCAAACCAGTCATCGAGCCATTTTTCAACATTTTCGTAAGAAGTGAAGCGCTGTTCGCTGAGTGCGTGC
>NC_046659.1:135047314-135048810 GCF_010883055.1 Belonocnema kinseyi | reverse complement strand
ATATGAAACTTGAAATGTTTGGTATTGGATATTGTTGACAGATGACAATACGCCAATTAGCACGAATGGTAAGTTCCGACAGTGCCTACAAGTGTGCCTACTAGCCGCTAGATGGCAATACCGGTTTCATTTGTATACACCTGGTAAATCATTAATTGACGCTGGGAGCGAAGTATCTTGTAGCTCTGACACCTTTTATGAAAAATCAGATATACGCAAAATTCAAAATGGGTGACTGGTAAGGATCTTAAGTTTTTTAAATTGTTCTTTGGCTAAATAAGAAGTGCAGAATTGGTATCGATTTATCTAAAAAGGTTAAAAAGCAAAATAAATTTGTAAAATAACACAATCGAGCTCAAGGATTAATATTAATCCGTGATAATCAAATTAGTAGAGGAAGATCCAAAAAGAATACGAGTCATTTCGAACTATAAAGAAAATCAAAAAGAAAAGTATATCGAGTGTTTAGGAAAATACTTAGAGGCAGAGGAGACTTTCGCTAATATCGTAAAAGAAATCGACAGAATTGAAACATATGATAACGCTTAGGATGAATATATACTAACTGATACTCAATTCCAAGAAAAAGTACCTCAATGCACACTATTAGATGCTACAGTTGGAAAAGAAATCGAAGAATTGAAGGAAATGGACATTATTCGGAGATCTAATAGTGCATACATAAACCCTTTAGTGGTCGTATCAAAAAAAGAGGGTTACATAAGACTTTGTTTGAATACTAGAAAGTCGAATGAACTAATGGCGAACGATTATAAATGTGCAGAACCTACAGAGGTTTTATTTCAACGTAAAGTAATGTTCAGTTTGGCTTTAATAAGTAGTTTCTGGCAAGTACCATTACATAATAATTCAAGGAAATATTAAGCCTTTCATTACTAAAGTAAACGCTATGAATATTGCGTTAATCCATTTGGGTTAAAACAAGTACTGATGCACTAGCTAGAGCCTTAGAGTTTTTTTTTGAGCGGGTTAAGAAATTTTTAAATCATTTTCATTAAAGACGTGCTGTGCACTTCGCAAAGCATCCCTAAACATCTAGAACACTTAGAGCTACTTTTTCAACGATAACAAGAGCATAATGTGACTATCAATTTTGAAAAATGACACTTCTTCCGCGACGAAGTTAAATTTTTAGGCCACATTTTGTCGCCGATCAGGATTTAACCAGATCCGGATAAAATTAAAGCTATTAGCGAATTTCCTAAGCCTGGAAAGATAAAGGAATAACGCGGATTTTTAGGAGCAATAAACTTTTACACTAAATTTACTAGAGAGAATGCACAAGAAATAGCACCATTGTTGGAATTATTAAAAATAGGCACAAAGTGGATCTGGCACCTGAGAACTGAGGACGTTTTCAAGCGAGTGAAGAGCCTACGAGGGTAGTTCAATAAGTCCTTAGAATGACCAACAGATGGCGCGCGAATCGCTCCAAATCATCTGTTTTCAGTCAGCACCACTCCCGACTAGATATA
>NC_046659.1:135039071-135047214 GCF_010883055.1 Belonocnema kinseyi | reverse complement strand
ATCATTATTAGAGCAGCTGAAAGAAGAAATTTAAAAAAAACGACCACATTTGGCGAGAAAAAAAAATTCTCTTTCATCACGACAACGCCCGAGTTCACACATTCTTCGTTTCAATGGCTAAAATTGAAGAACTAAAATTCGAATTGGTCGAATACCCACCGTATTCACCAGATTTAGCGCCCAGTGACTTTTTCTTATTTCCAAACTTGCAAAAATGGCTCGGTGGACAGAGATTTCCAGACAACGAAGACGTCATTGCCTCTGTAAGTGCTTATTTTGAGGAACTTCCGAAAACGCACTTTTCTGAAGGATTAACAAAACTTGAAAAGCGATTGACCAAGTGTATAGAACTCCAAGGAGATTATGTTGAAAAATAACAAAAAAATTTACCCAAAAAAAATTGTTTTTATACTTCATTATAAGGACTTATTGAATTACCCTCGTATTTTGCGATTTCATTATTCTTTTACAGCCGGACCTGAATAAACCCTTTTTTTACAAATAGATGCAAGCGATATAGCACTAGGCGCAGTTCTCCACCAAATAGATGAAAATAAAGAACATACGCCAATTTTATCCGCCATTGTCGTATTATACAACCGAAAAAGAATTTTTAGCCATTTTATGGGTTCTTATGAAATTAAGTCATATGCTCTGGGTGCTAAATTATTTATTCGTAGAGACAATTAGGCGCTAGTTTTCCTAAAATCGTGCAAACTAGTCAGTAGTAGATTAACCCGATGGCTCCTGGCGATTCAGGACTATAGATTTCCTGATGATGCTGCTGAAGTTTTAGCATTAGGAAACAATTTTGGAGTTCCTTTGAATGTTAATAGAATTCCTATCAATAGTTAGATTTAATTTTTGTGAAGGCTGATAAAAGTAACTTAACAGTTGCAGCAAATACAGACGATTGTAACATTACAGTTGAAAACATCCTTAAGAATGATATTTTATACAAGAATATTAAAACTAGTATAGTTCCAACTATCGAAAATAAATCTTATGACATAGCTACTAGATGGGAAAATAAAAGATTAATTAACGACCAATGTGCATACCATTTAAAAACTCACAATAGTGTTATAGCAAAAGCTTATGCTCTCCCTAAAGTTCACGAACCCAATTTAAGTTGGAGACTAATTGTTTCTACTGTTGGCTCCCCAGCTTATAAATAATCAAAGTATATTTCAAATATTTTGAAACCAGTTTCTATAAACACTGATTCATTTCTAAGAAATAGTTAGGAACTTAAAGATTGTTTAAAAAATATAAATGTACCAAAAACCCATTCGATAGTTTCTTTAGATGTTGTGTCCATGTTTGACAGCATCCCACTAGATCTCGCTTTAGATTGCATTGAAGAAAAACTTAATTTAAATAATAACTTGACAAAAATAACTAAAAATGAATTTCTAATAGCCACTAGAACAGTTTTCAATGGTACCGTTTTCTCTTTTAATAATAAATTTTATAAATAAATTTCGGGTTGCCCTATGGGTTCACCATTATCTCTTGTAGTTTCTGATTTAGTTTTACAAGATGTTGAAAAAAGAGCTTTACAATTGTTACATTTCACACCTATTTTGTACAAACGATATGTCAACGACATTTTAGCCATTATTCCCACAGATAAAATTCAAGTTTTCTTAAATGCATTTAATAATATTGAAGATTGTATAAATTTTACTCATGAATGTGAGATTAATAATGTTATTAACCATTTTCATTTAAAAATTATAAAAACTCCAAATGGTGATTTATTAACCAATTGGTATAAAATACCGTCTTGGTCCGGTAGATACTTAAACTATAATTCACATAATTTCTTTGGGCATAAAATTGGTTTAATTAAGGGTTTAGTTGATAGATGTGTAAAATTATCTGACATTCAATTTAGAAAAGAAAATTTAAATCTATTAAAAACAACTTTAGTACAGAATAACTATCCTCTTGAGTTTGTAAATGACAGAAAGATTAAGAAATTCACTTAAAAAATTTAATATTAATGTTTATTTTAAAAACACTAATAGATTAGATAATTATTTGTGAAGAAGAAAGGACGTCGATTCCATTGAAAATTTATCCGGTGTTATTTATTTAATTAAATGTAAATTTTGTAATAAAGCTTATATAGGTGAAACTGACAGAAGATTAAAAACTAGAATTGCTGAACACAAAAGAGATTGTGAAGTTGGAAATTTTAAGACAGGTTTGTCGCAACATTCTTGGAATTTCAATCATTACTTTGATTTTGATTTTAAACGTATTAAAATATTAGCTACAGAAAAAAATACTTATCAACGATGTATTATTGAGTCTATTTTTATAAACAAATATCGTAAAATTCCAGGTAATTTACAGACTGAAATTCTAAATATCAATAAAATTTATCAGAGTATTATAAAATAATGTTGTTAATATTAATCATCTCTATATGCATATACGTGTATATGTATGTATGCTATATGTGTGTATATATGTATGCATATGTATGGATGTGTACATATACACATTTTTCAAAAATTTTTAAATTTCTTATTTCAAATTTAAACTCAATTACGCGCTTCCACATCAGTGGTTTTTAATGGAAACTTGCCTATTACATCATCGTTCATTACGTATTCTTCATGTATTTCTGAAACTGTCCATTTTTGTTCGTCTGTCCTAACCTACGCTAATTTTGTTATCTCGTACAATTTTAAAAAATGTAGTTGTAATCGATTGAAGTCTCGAAAAAAATTTTTGAGACTTCAAAAAATGACTAAATTTTAATTAATTTTCTTAAAACAATTGACTGAAATGTTACTTTTTTTGACTGAAAATTGATCTGTTTAACTATTTTAAACTATCATCAACTCAGGTAACAATATATTTAAATCTACGTAATTATCCATCATATTTGTTCTTACTAAAATTACTAATTTTTAATATAATTATTTAGGTTTAAAAACTTTTGAAAAAGGTACGCATGTGTACCGGAACGTCAGGAAGTTTCAAAAGAAGTTTTTTCTATTAAATAAATATCTGAGTTTCGAAGAATATGTTTTTTTGACTCATATTTATTTTTTCGATTTACGATTGGACCGTAAGACATAAATAATTTGAAATCTACGATTTGAAATCTATAGATTTACAATCGAATACTGTGAGGAAGAGACAAATATAGTAGCTGAAACTCTAAGTCGCATTCCGTCTTTCGAATTAGCATACCCTTTTAACATGACTGAAGGGAAAATTTTCCTATATATCCTGGAAAAAAGGCCAAAACTAAACAAATTTGCAAAAGAGCAAAACGAAGACTCGATTTTTCAACAATGCGTGAAAGCTATAGTTCATAAAGTGATGAATGAATTCCATGGACTATATGGTTATACTGGAGCACAAAATGTATTCCGTATGCTAAATGAATACTTCTATTACCCGTGCCTAGCGAAAATAATTAGGCAAAGATTAGCTAGCTGCGATTCATGGCAAAAAGTAAGGTGAAAAACCAAACCAGCTACGCTGAAATGAGAAAACCACATGCTCATTAAACCGGGAGAAATACTTTTGATCAATTTTTATGAACCTACTATCTACTAAGAAGGATGACCACGAAGGCAGCAATAGACAAGATTTTTAATTATCCCATTCCAAAATATGGAAATCCTGATAAAATCATAACGGATAATGGGACGCAATTCAGGTTGAAAGTGTGGATAAATAAATTAAGGGAAAAAGTTATTCAGCCAGTGTTTTCTCAATAAGACATCCGCAAAGCAAAATTGTGGAAAGAATCCACAGAGAGCTGTCGTGATTCTTCCGATCACTAATGAATGAAAATCACAGTTCATGGTGGGAATGGGTGCGAATAATAGAATCCTGCTTGAATGCAACCGATGATAACACAACAAAATTTACGCCAATGGAAATACATTTCAATAAAGAACCTGAGAGAACATGGGAAAATTGGCTGCAATTCCCACCCAGGCAGCCAGATGCAGAGTATAAACGGAAAATAGAAGTGGCCCACGATAATATATTGAAAAAGGGTAAAAAGGGGGCAGAATTATTTAACAGGGGCCACAAATTAATAAAATTAAAAGAAGGCGACAAAGTGCTTCTCAAAGTATTAAACAAATAGGAGAAAAATAATTAATTTGAGCGAAATTCTAAAAAAAACTATAATGGCCTATATGAATTGCCAAAAAAATACAACTGGGGACTTTTATACAGTGGGATCCAAGGGAAGAACCAGAAAAGGGCATGTACCACACGCAGAATTTTAAAAAAATACATAGAGAGAAAAGAAAATATAAACAAATATAATAAAATTGATAATAGCACAATTGTTCAAAAATTAACTATTTTATTTTGTGAAGCGTGAACTAAATAAAAACGTGGTGGTTCTGTGACCAGGATTAAAAATAAAGGAATAAGAAAGAACGTGACTAGGAAACGAAGAAGATTTTGATCCTTATCTCTTTAAGAAAAAATACAAATAATGTAACTCAAGTTATAAGGATGGATACTTTAAAAGTCATTTTTCTTAAGCTTTGAAAAATTTAAATTTAAAGAATAAAAGGGCGTGCATGTATAATTGTGTCAAAAATATTCTTAAGGCAAAATTAAAAATAAAAATAAAATAAATTACATTTTTTTATAATTTTTAAATGATTTAAAATCAATTCAAAATAAAATTAAAAAGAATAAAATTTTTAAAAAATCATAACATTTTCCTTCAAATAGCATTAGACGAATGATTTTGTCTATGAGGTCAAAATCTTGGAGGGCAGAGGGACGCAAACCTCCAAAGAAACTTTCGTTGATCTGATGGCGGAAGAAAGAACAGGAATCTCTGAAAATCGAATACATCGCATTAGAAATTGGTCTCAGAAAAATGTGGAACAGAAAAATGAGTGCATTCAAACTCTGAGGAAAGGAATACACGACAAAAATCCTCAGCGAAAAGAGAGAAAGAAAAAGAAAACAAAAACGAAATCACCTGACAAATCATCCACACCCACCCTACGGATTTAAGAGAAAAAACCACAACCAAAAAAGAATAGGGCCATAAGAGCACAAAGGAGAAAGAAAGCGGAACTCAAAAAAGCTCATACGGACAAGCAGACAGTTGGAACACCTGAAAAGAAGAACAAGCAGACAAAGGTAGTCCCTGTGAACGTGCACTTAGAAAGAATCATTTCACCATCCAAGAAGCCATGGATGATACTATGTGATGATCACAAAAAAACTAAAGGAATGCCACAAATTAGGAAAATTTTAAAAGTTGATTTCGGGGATTCTGTACCCATCGGTAGAACCTTGCAGGAAGCTTATGCATAAAGCGACCTCTTAAAATAAAAGCTACCAACAAAAACGTTGATTGTTAGAACGCGGGAATAATTTAAAAAACTATAAATAAATTGGAAACATCGAGAGACAAGAACGAAGCAAATCCGAACAACAGCACAGAATCCTCAATTATAACCCAAAATCTATCATTAGAACACAAAACAGACGTAATGGAAATTAAAGAGATGATGCTAGACATGAATATGAAGGTGGACTACAGCACAACGGACCCCGAAATAAAAATAATTTATGAGGGTATGAAACGGGCCGAAAGAAGGAAAATGTCAGCAAAGAAAATGAAAAGAGTGAAAACGACTTTAAAACATAATTTCGACATCAGCTTTAAAAAGGGTATAAAACAAATTACCAAGGAGATAAGAAAAATGAATCAAATCACCGAACAAGAATCACTGCTGAGAAAGGAACAAAGTCAAATTAATAAAATGAAACACTGGATTACACTAAGGAATCAAGAACTAGGAGGAACATATGAAGGAGAAATACATCTAGGAGAAATAATAAATGAAGAAGCATATCATCACACAATCTCGCCAACATTCGTACTTCAAAAATGGGAGAGAACATAAAATAAATGTTACAGTACTTGTTACTTACAACTTTTTCATCCGACTTTTGATCACACGAAATATTTTTAGAAACAGTTGCATTGGAAGTTGGATTTCTCATGCCGGCGTTTCCCGACTTGAAGTTAAAGGATTTGAAAAATTAAATCATTTCATGTTAAAACTTATATTTGGCACCGATGATGACCCCTTTTCGTGGTCGAAACGTTTGCTAATCTAACCTTTCAAGAAATTAATGTTTTAGAATTAAGTATTTTCATGAGAACCTAATGCCAATGAAAAATTTCTTCAAAGAAATTTAATAATTTGGTCAATTAAATCCAAAATCTTTAAAAAAAGGAATGATGTCACTAAACAAATGAAATAATGTTTATAGACAAATTTTCGGATCCTAACAATGAAAAAAAATTGCATTTCAATCAGAAAATACGATTTTGATTCACTGTTTTACATTGGTTGAATAATCTACATTTGTTTAAAAACTTTAAAATTATATTTTACAAAGTCCTGGTAAATATTTAGATTGCCTAATAGTGATCATCTGTATGGAAAGGATATCGAAAGTTGCTAAAAAGTAACAATGATACGTAAAAATATAAGATTCTTATTTTGGGGTCATATTTGTTCTTGCTCTTTAGAGTGAAAAAAATTTGCAATCCATTTTACCCTATGCTTATAAAATGAGTACTTGGTCACATACATATTGCAAAGACAATAGGATGCCCCCTATTCCATCTCGCCAGGCCTTAATATTTTAGAAATAAATCTTCACAATTTCGCAGCTTTTTCAGGAATTAATTTTGAGTTGCCGAAAAAATTTCGGTCGATTAAGATCCCCGGGTTGGCCAATGAGGCTAACAGAGAAGGGCGTCGACGGGAGGAAAGAGACAAGGACGTTGAGTAGAGAAAAGAGTGCGCGTGTTAAAGCAAACAGACTTTGGCGCACGTGACTCCGTGCCAAGAACTTATCGGCTGATAAAGCGTCTCACGGCGCTACGCTGATTACGTGCTGTTTACGTGCCGGCTGGGGAATTTTCCGGTCCTTGAGAAGCGGAACTGGCAAAAAGGGACAGTTGTGCTTATCCCTGGGAGTCACTTAGAAAGAAAAAGCTCGCGCTTTAAAGACAACCTAAAATCGAAAATTTATCACGTAGGCCCTTCACTCAAGTTTTGTGAAAAAACTTGAGTAAAAAGTGACGCAGAAGATTTTCCCGTTTTGTGATCCTCAGTCACTCCGTTGGCCCACAAAAGTTTTCCTTAAATATTTTTTTTCAAATAGTACACATTCTAGCCATTAAAGCAAATAATGTTTCCCGCAATATTTATAACGTTGAAAAATGTATGCCTACTGCACTAGCGCATTCTCATTTCGCGTTGCGCGCGTGGCAGTTCGTGCCAATTTTGAACGTACCTTGGGTGCGCGGGTACCCTCTCGCGATTCGCACTCGTTTTAGTACGTTTAGTGTATACACTTCAACTATATTTTTTTAAATACCATAAATATTATAACTTAAATCGAAAACTGTTATTTAAACTTCTGAGAAATTTGAGCTATAAAATGTAACTGACGTTTTTTTCGATTTGTTTTTGATGAATGTTCTAAAAACACCTTCGGTTTTGAATATTACATTTTCATTGGAAAACTAGCGCTTTGCGCTCGATAATTTGTGTATAATTGAAAAACTTCATCAAGATAATTTGCAAAACTTGTTCGAATCTCATAAAAACAACGTTCTAAACCTACGGATCTCTTAAAAACAAAAATTGCCTAAATTTAACTTTATAACAAGCTCGGGACTTCAGACCACTGAACGATTTCGTTTCATCAGAAAAAAGAATGTAGGATTACACAATATTTTTTTGTAAACATTGTACTAATATGAGTTTTGAAATCATACAAAGTAGAAATTGCGCCATAAGAAATTTTCAAGTCAAGGTTTTAGAAAATGTAAGAAAGGAATTTCATCAGACAATATAATACATACATTTCTTACGATGTCAATTTCATATAAGCCTCAAAATTATCCTTTGGGATATTTATATTTCAAATATTACAAGAAATTTCCGAGTATCCAAAGGGATTATGTATTATTTTAAATGATTGCATACGATTTTAAAGGTTTTTCAAAATTTAAAATGATATCAAATTATTCCCTCGAATTTCAATTTTAATATAATTTCGATTGCGGCCTGCAAAGTATTTGTGAAAACATTTAAAACTT